>NC_133340.1:26132892-26235392 GCF_030506205.2 Paramisgurnus dabryanus | reverse complement strand
CGCCTGACATTGGGGTTAGGGATAGGTTTGGGTAGGGATGTCATTATGTAAATCTAACCCTAAACCGACGCGAAAATGGTAAGAAAATGGTACGAAAATAGGAAAGAGAATGGAACGGACTCAATAGTATTGAAGTCCCCAGTTCGTCAAAAAATGACGCGAAGGGTATACCCTCCGCGTAACATATTGACGCATGGTCAAGTGGCGTCAAATATTGACGCCATGGGGTGAGGATGGGCTGGTAAGATAGAGTTACTGGACGCACGGCGATGAAAAAGATATGTATGGACTTATCTTACTCTGGGGGATATGGTGAACAAGCTAAAGTTCCAAAACGGCGCCGTGTTCCTTAAAATATAACTTTATACGTTTTAAATTTAAAGTTTGGTGCTCTTTGTCGACTACTTTTACAACACTAGACATTTTTAAGAACTAAGCTACAAAAATGTCTTGGTGACATCATGACCAAGAGGTCAAACCGTAAGTTGGCTGATAAGCTTCACCATAACTACACAATTATAAAGGCAAATCAACAACATGCATTATTATCATCATAGAGTTTCAACATTTCCTAACAGTATGAAACAAACAGCATGTTTTTCCCCATCTGCTGCTTTGCTGCAGGCTATCGCATGAACTGCGATGTCAAAGCATCCTAAAGAGCTTGGGACTGTGCCTGTTGTCATCGTGCCATCAGCCAATCATAGTCATCAAGTAATCGAATACATGAAACAAATATCAAGATTTAAAACCGAAACGCAGATGATAACATCCTTACATCTCAAGCAAGGTTCATGTGGGTGGGTGTCCTACGAAGAAATGCAATGACATTTCCTTGATGTTAAGACTCTCTGCTTATCAGCGGGAACTTTCATCCGGTCTCTGTCCAGCACGCCACCAGACCTCACACCAGTTTTCATGGCTGGTGGATGTTATTTCTGGACAGAACTGACATGAAATGACAGTTTAAAAGGATACGGCGCAATCCGGCCAAATTCAAATATCAATGCAAAGGTCAATAAAGTTTGATTTTCCTCTTGCAGCCCTCACAAAATGACTCTACACGGACGGAGAAATTAATTAGCGGAGCTTCGCAGATGGAGACGTGCACCCGACCGATTGACCGGGACCAGGCCACACAACTTCTCTTTCGGGAATAGTGTCAACTCCACAGGCGAAAACACTAGTCGTATTATTCCTTTTCGCCGGATCGCAGAATGTTTGATCTCACTCGATATTCTGGCACAGCTGAGCGGTAGTCTGTAAATGTCAATATCCCATGTAGATGTCTGCTTTCATGGTCAACAATCAGTCACTACTGGTTCAGAACAAAACATAGAAATGCAAATAAGTGAAACCTGTATGAAGGCTCCAAACCAAATTTGATTTCCGTGCAGTGTTTCAAATTAAAACGGACAGAAAAAAATCAATACGAATGACAGCTCCAGCTATACTGGCTACTGCTGTATCTAAGAATATTAAAGTCGCTTACAAATAAGGATATGATGGATGTGTGGGGTATAAGGACAGTGAGATACTTCATAATACACTACATGTGCATGGTCCATATGGCTCGAGGACAAAAACTTTACTCACAGAAAAAAGGTACAAAAGTTGTGTCTGGAACGATAACTCTTAAAAGGTCCTAATAAATACCATTTTGGTATAGAGATGTACCTTTGAGGTACAAGTATGTACCTCTGAGGTACCAATGTGGGACGGTACCTTTTAAAAATGTGCTAATATGTATCATTTTGGTATAGAGATGTACCTTTAAGGTACCAGTATGTACTTCTGAGGTACCAATGTGTATCTTTTAACCCCTTAACTGGTAAAAATCCCTTTTGAGTACACTGCAAAAAATGATTCATTCAATTTACTCAATTTTTTAAAGTAAGTGGTTGCAATCAATTTATTTAAGCTACATTAAAAAAAACTTTATTTTATTTTACTTTACTAATCTTTTTTTGTTTAAATGTAGCTTAAATAAATTGATTGCAACAACTTACCTTAAAAAATTGAGTAAATTCAATGAATCATTTTTTTCAGTTTGGGGGGTGAAAGACCTTTAAATGAATATAACTCTGGTATTTTGTGGTCTAGAAGTTTAATCTTGGTCTTGTTTTAAAGAAAAAATGTAAGGTTTTGCAGGGGAAAATATTAAATAAAATTGTTATAGCAGTTTAAATGTATTTTAATAAATAAAAATAGTGCAGTAATAACATATAAATTTTATAAATAATATTATAAAAATGTTTCACAAAAGTAATAATGTAAACATGAAGTCATAAGTCTCAAGTAGATGTGATCAAAGTTTTAATTTAGAATCACACAAAAAAATGTGGTTTGTGTTACACTTTTAGTGGTTTTACCAACAACGGCCACTAGGTGTCAACGGTTTGCTGCTTACTCTTGTCACAAATTAATAAATTACTGTCACTGCATTATTATTACAGCAAAAGTGTTTTAAAATATGAAAACTACATTCTTATGTGGCTTTTACACCAACCCGCGGGAGAGACGTGAAGTGCGAGTGATTTCAATGTTAAGTCAATATGAAGACGCGTTGACGCGCAGCTGGAGGTCCCGCGGCGCGGAAGACGCGTTTCCGCCTCATTCGTGCATCTAGCTCGCGCGAATTGAGCGTTGTGCACGGTACGCGTGAATGGTGCATTTTGTGCATTTTACGCCCAAATTGAAAAATTTGAACTTTGGCGGAATTTTGCACCGCGTTAACCAATCAGGAGCCTGCTTGCTGCTGTGGTGGCAGCCCCGCCCAGAGTCACTCATTCAACCAACGCTTGATATTGTCCGTAAGCAGTCACCCGGAGCTATACAACACAAGTTCTTATTTCTATAGAGACAGGAATAAAAAGGACCTCACTTGGAAGAGTGTCAGTGAGGACTTTGGGTAAGCTGGTAAGTTATAATACACATTTCACTTTTGAGTCACGTGACGTTTATCGACCCGCGCCGTTTATCGACCCGCGCCGTTTATTTTCCCCCTATAGTAAGGTTACCAAATACAAACTGGTAACTCCCTTGATAAATGCACAATCAACATAAGTCATCTTGCAAACAGACAACGGCATAGCACTTCCCCCTTCCACAAGAAGCGGATTTTGCCTCTGACGCGCGTCAAATGCGAATGCATTCAAACTGTTCAAGCGGCAAACTAGGCGCGGTAGACGCGATTTTGACGCCTGAAACACGGTTGGTGTAAACGCACCATTAGAGCTTTCCAATGATATATAGTTTATCAACGTTTTTGAAGATTTATAATCTGATATAGAGTTATGAATAAGTAATAATTAATATGCATTCCTGGGGGGGGGGGTCATTTAACAAAAAAACTGTCACTACATTATTTCTATCATCAGATGACCTGTAAATATGAAAACTACATTTTGAGAACTTTCCTGTGATACATAGTTTGTCATAATTTTGTAGGTTTAGCGTAGGGCTTTAATGTTATAAATATGTAATAACAAATTGGACCTACCTGTGGCCCTATGACATTTTAGAAACTGACTCTCACAAAATCATAATGGTGACCAAATATGAAAACGACTCTCTTTGAGCTTTCCAACAATATATAGTTTGTCAAGATTGTTTAGGTTTAGGATAGGGTATTAGTGTTACAAATATATAACAACACAGTGGGCCCACCTGTGGACCCGTGGCATTTTAGAAAATGGCTCTCACTGTGTCATTCCTTTTCCAAAATGGTGATGATAAATGAAAAACTACACTATTAGAGTTTTCATAAGATATAAAGTTTGTCATGATTGGATAAGAATTCACATGGAAAACACTGAAGTAAACGTAGGCGTCCCGCTGGCGGGACAGTGACATTTCGCAGGATATAAATGTTTTGAGGCGCACTCTCTTCATAAATTAATCAATTACTCTCCCTACTTAATATATTTTATAAAACACTGTTGACATATGTATTCTAGAGGCTTATACCTTTCCAATAAAACATAGTTTTTTTTTTGTGATAGATAAAAATTTACATACAAAATATTGAAGTAAGGGACCCGTCCCAGTGACTGCCCCTCTTCTTTTCACATACCTGTAATGTTATACGTTATGTATTTGATGATTTTGTAGAAAACAGTAAATCATAAAAAATGACTTAAGCAGGCAGGGTTACATTTATTTTGTAATCACTAGATTGAAGGTAAAATCTGCTGCAATATTAAATTGCATTTAATCAAAATTAATTTGCAGTATATGTCTGCCAAAGGAAAACTGTTGTATTTTTTTCCTTGGACCACCCGCCATCCTTTAAACCTGTTAAATCATGTCTAGTTATAAATAACAACACCCCAGAAATGCAGTATTTATCCTGTCCACTTTAATGTCCCTTTTGTATTACCTGGATGCATTATAAAACGTACTTTATACATTGTAAATCTAAAGTTTTTGGATCAATTAATTTTAATACCATAGAAGAGATGCCATGAAGCTGTGTGCACGTACTCTGAAGGTAGTCATATATCAATTTTATTCAAATGAAAAGCTTTGAATTAACATGAATTATTATTTTCAGTCAGGATTATAGAGTGAATGATAAAACATATGCTGACTATATAGCTGGCCATTAACTTTCTAATTATATCACCGTATATATTTACTGAGAGATACTGAAGACTTGCTTAAGTAAGACTTATAAACAAAACGATTGATGTATTTATTCAGTTTAATTTATAATTCAATACCACCACTAGAGATTTTACTATTTGAGTTTCCTCACTGCAGACTTTAATAATCTTTGAGAGGTAAACACAAGTAGCTAATAGTCATTTCAGGATTAAATAGGACCTCTTCATAGGACTTCAGACATAATTTACACAAAGTAACTTAAAGGACCAATATGTTGATTTTTACCAGCACCTATAGCGGTGAGACTGGGAATTGCAACCAATGGCTACAACCAAAGCTCATTTCTATCTTTCAAATTGCATAGTGAAGCTATGGTAGCCACCCCAGGACATGTCATCGTCTAAAAACGAAATGCGCTCTATAAAGCAGTTTGTCCTTTTAGGGCTACTGTAGAAATATGACGTGACTTCCATGTAAGGGGACCTGCGGTGTATGTAGATAAAAAGGTCTCATTCTAAGGTAATACAAACAATACAAGTTATTTTGTTATGTCTTTATACACCACTGATAATATAGTAGTTAATATTGCTTTTCTGTGAAGAGATCCTTCTAAAAGTTACACAATGTACCTTTAAGGCGCTGTTCACGTTGCGCCTTTAAAACGCATGGAAAACGCTAGGCGCGTAGGTTCTTTAAACATGACCTGCATTGCGCTTGCGGCATTCTGAAAAGTTGAGATGTTTTTAACTGGATGTGGTTCAGACGCGTCACTTTCATTATAAGCGCACATACATATAAATTACGACCTTGAGCGTGCAAAAGACGCGATATGTGAACGGCCCCTAAGACAGCACAAACATCCGGTTTGGTCTGGGATTAAGTTTAAAGGAAAACACCACCGTTTTTTTTTTATATTTTATCATGTTCTTACCTCAACGTTGACAAATTAATACATACCTACCTTTTACAATACGTAGACTTAATCTTTGTTCAGCGCATCGTGAATGTGTTAGCATTTAGCCTAGCCCCATTCATTCCTTAGGATCCAAACAGGGATGAATTTAGAAGCCACCAAACACTTCCATGTTTTCCCTATTTAAAGACTGTTACATGAGTAGTTACACAAGTAAGTATGGTGGCACAAAATAAAACGTGGCAATTATATTATATATTGTATGGCGGAAGAGCACTTAAATTGTAATATAAAACGGGGCGATTTTTAGGTGGATAAAATTAAAACGAATTTACTTTTTTCAGATCTGTATGGTTATTTTGTGCCACCATACTTACTCGTGTACCTACTCATGTAATAGTCTTTAAATAGGAAAAATATTGTAGTGTTTGGTGGCTTCTAAATTCCTCCCTGTCTGGATCCTAAGGAATGAATGGGGCTAGGCTAAATGCTAACACATTCACGACACGCTGTACAAAGATTAAGTGCACACATTGAATGAAGATGGGTATGTATAATTAGTCTAAGTTGAGATAACAACATAGTAAAATTTTGAAAAACTGTGGTGTTTCCTTAAATCCCCCATTTCCATTGTACCCTTAAGCAAACTACTTCAGGTTGCCCCAAAGGGACCCTTCTTGCAATATGTGTACTGTTTTTGGGGAGTAACTTCAGTCTTTCTGTTTTCACCACAGGGCACCCTTGGAGATATAAAGAGCAAAAACAGTGCTTTTCGGGATCAGAACAGAACATCTTACTCCAATCTAGTAGCGAAAATGTTTTTACAGCTTTAGGAAACTTACAATATATTTTATACAGTATATTTTAATACATTTTGTGGCAACGTAGTGCCATTTTGAGCTACAGGAACAATATTAATATTCCATTACATGTTATGCTGAAAGATCCTGTAAAAAACACCCCCATGTACCTTTTTTTTCAGATTTGTGACCCAGTCTGTGGAACCTAAAGTCATTTTTTAATTTTTTTATTTACTGTTTTCCCAACAAGATCGTCCTACATAATGTAAAGGGCATTCTGTGAAAATATAACCTTGAGTAAGGTCATGTCAAAGATTGAAATCAATTTTTGAAATAAAACTTTGATTATCCTATCTCAAAGTTTGTGAGATGATGAGACTTTAGCCTGGATTTCACAGACAAGGTCACATTTCTGGATGACCATTACTGTGTAGTTTAAATGTAAAAATTTGAAAAATGTGTCTTTGAACACATTTTTGTGAGCTGTCGCTTGCTCATTCTGTATTGCCTGCTGTGTGTATGGCATTGTACTGTAAGCGTTCATCTCATGCGGTCACATTTCGGTCTGCGCTGACTCACAAATACATGGTGTTATTTTAGGCTTCACTTGCTTCAATGCATGACAATTCCTACAGCGAAATTTGCATATGGGTTGAGCAAATGATTAATTGATATTTTCTTCATAATGAATCACATTTAATTACCAACCATAATATAAACACATTGAAACTCGTATCCTAAGTGACTTACAGTGCATTCATGCGATACAGTTTAAAGGGGACATTTTATGAGACTTTTTTATGATGTAAAATAAGTGTATGGTGTCCCCATAAAGTGCGTATGTGAAGTTTTATCTATAAATATCCCACATATAATTTATTATAACATGGTGAAATTGCCACTTTGTAGGTGCGAGCAAAAATATGCTGTTTTTGGGTGTGTCCTTTAAAATGCAAATGAGCTGGTTTAATGCAAACACTGATCACCATAATGGTGGTTTGTTGAAAATGAAACTCAATTTTGCAGTCAATTAGTAGTCTCTCTCTCTCTTTCTCTCTCTCTCTCTCTTTCTCTGTACTAAATGGCAGTACCGTGGTTGGATAGTGCAAATTATTATAATAAGATCCCCTTATGACATCACAGGGGGAGCCAAATTTTAATGACCTATTTTTCACATGCTTGCAGAGAATGCTTTACCAAAACTAAGTTACTGGGTTGATCTTTTTTACATTTTCACAAGCACCGGGGACTCAATTATAGCACTTAAACATAGAAAAACGTCATTTTTCATGATATGTCCCCCTTTAAGAGTATATGCATTCCCTGCACAAACCCCTGATATAGGCGTTGCGAGCACAGCAAAGGAATAGCTTGACTAAAAAAATGCTTGCCTATTTGTCTAGATATTTTTAACACATTGTTACAAGAATATTAATACTAGCCTGCCCTCCGAGACCATCATCATCCACCCAGATGAGCACATCTGCATCCGTGTCTATTAAATGAGTTGAAAGCGATTCCTCTATGACTGCGGTGTGCTGCAGTGCCCATAAATAGAGTAGTAAATGTAATTACTGCGTAGTTGGAGCGCAGGTGCCTGTGGTTTTGCCTGTGTGCTCACCGTATGTCTCCACGCAGATGTGTGCTCTAGACGTACTGTTATGACTGGTCCTTTGAGACGTGTACTGAAGCTGGGAGATGTGTTGATGGGTTATGTGTGTAGTTTGTGTGCATGACTTCACTGTCCTAGCTTGCAGGGTGATTATTGAGGCCACGGTGAGTAGCTGTAGTCAACTTTATTTGCTGCATTTTATTGCCACGTGATTCACCCTTGATGTCATTTGTCCATGTTTAATCAGATTTCAAGTCAGGTCTTAAAGAGCCACTATCCTCAGATTCACAATTTTACATTTTCTTTGGTGTGTAAGTGTGTATTAGTACGTTAACGATATGCAAAACCCCAAAGTAAACAATGACGCAATTATTGTCTCCAACGTAAATCTATTTTCTTGGACTATAGCAAACACATGGTTGTAGGCAACAGTTTACTTCCTGGGATTGGTGATGTGGACAAAACTGACATTATCATAATTCATCCCGCTTCGGACTCACAGCCTGTAAGTTAACTCCTGTTAGCATTGCACTGTGAGCGAATCTTTTAAACATGGTAAGGGGCATCACATTTCCTGCTGATGTCACAGGTATTCAGGCCAATCACAACGTACAGATTAGCTGGACAATCAGGGACACAGTCCTGTTCAGATCGATGAGTTTTGTACAAAATCAGAGCATTTGAAGAATGCAGTATATCTGGCGCTACAAAAATGTACGGTATGTGGAAAACAATGTGTTTTTTTTAAACACGTTTATTATATTATACCATATTATATCAAATACATAAAATAATGTTGTTTTTTAGCAATGAAATAGGTGCTCTTTAACTCATGTATGCAAGTTTTTGAGTTAGCATGACAATGTATATTGCGCCTTTTATAATAAAAAAATCTTGTGTTATCATTTAGTTTAACAAACTAAAGATGATAAAAAGAAACATGCTGTTGTTGCAGTGCTGGCAGTAAGTCTGTTTTACTTCTAATGTAGGTTGAATGAACTGGTTTTGTTATTGTTTTTGGGACAGAATTAATCATAATGCCTTGTGGGCAAACAGACATACAATCATGCTTTCGCAAAACTGATTACAGACAACTGCCAGTAGAGTAATCCATTAAAAAAATGAAAATTTGGCAGTGAAATAGCTCACAAATTAAATTGAATATATCTGCCAACTTTAAACTGATGACGTTCTTTCACACCTGGCCATCAAGACAACTTACATTCATCTTGTTTTGTGGCTTATCTCCGTTACATTAAATGTAAAGACATTTTACAGATGAATTAATCAGCAACTAACTAACACATTGGAGTCAGTTTTGCTTCTGTAAAAGCAAAAGAAATACTAGCAGAAAACCAAAAAAAAAGATCACTTTTTATCATTAAATTATTCTCTTTAAAGGGATAGTTCGGCCAAAAATTATATTAAACCCATGATTTACTCACCTCCAAGCTGTCCGAGTTGCATATGTCCATCGTTTTTTAGACAAACACATTTTTGGATATTTTAGAAAATGTTTTAGATCTTTCAGTTGATTAAATGTAATGTTACAGGGTCCGTGCGGTGTTGTTGTAGAAATATCCATATTTAAAACTTTATTAACATAAATAACTACCTTCCGGTAGCGCCGCCATCTTAGTTGCGTCCACATTCAGGATGAGAGCTTACGCAGCCTACGGAGGCTACTCTGCTGCTGCTCTGTGCCCCCGCCCTCCGAATTTGTCATACGTCACTAAGAAAAGTGCGTACACTACGCTAATACTCTCTCCTGAATACAGAGGAGTCTAAGATGGCGGCACTACCGGAAGGTATTTATTTTCGTTAATAAAGTTTTAAATATGGATATTTCTACAACAACACCGCGCGGATTACCCTCAGAAGACCTTTGTTTATCATCCTGGAGCCGTTTGGATTTAATTTGTGAAGGATGGACGCACTTTTTTTGGACTAGAAGGTCGTGGACCCCGTAACATTACATTTCATCAACTGAAAGATCTAAAAAAAAATTTACAGTTACCCCTTTAACTTAATGTGTTAAAGGCGTCATACTATGAGATTTTTTCTAAAGATGTAAAATAAGTCTTTGGTGTCCCCAGAGTGTGTATGTAAAGTTTTATCTTAAAATACCTCACATATCATTTATTACAGCATGTTAAAATTGCCATTTTGTAGGTCCGAGCATAAATGTGCCGTTTTTGGGTGTGTCCTTTAAAATGCAAATGAGCTTATGATATGCAAACACGGATCGCAATGATGGTGGTTTGTTGCAATTAAAACTCAATTGTGGTGTGAATTATTTTCTCTCTCTCTCTTTCTTTCTGCACTAAATGGCAGTGCCACGGTTGGATAGTGCAGATTAAGGGGCGGTATTATTGATATTGCAACCTACCTCATAAAACGACCGAAATCTGAACAACCTAATTTGAGAATATGAGAATAAAAGGTAGGCAGGGACTTAAAATTTGTCCATCGAAAATTTATTGGATCATTGGAAGTTGGGTCACGTTGCCATTTATTTCTCGCCAGACCCGCCATCTCGCCATTCCTCATGAATGTAAGTAAAACGAGATTAGGGCTGCATCTGAAAGCTCTAAAATGCATGTCTCATGTAGATGCGTATAAATAGCACAAAGTGTGAAAATCGTGCAATACATTCGCCAAATTCCACTTTGGCGTGCATATGATACCCCAGTCCTTCCCTTCACTTAAAGGAACACGCCCACATTTTGGGTATTTAGCTTATTCACAGTATCCCCAAGAGTTAGATAAGTTCATACATACCTTTCTCATCTCTGTGCGTGCTGTAACTCTGTCTGACGCAGCCCCTGCTAGCTTAGCTTAGCACAAAGACTGGAAGTGAATGGCTCCAGCTAGCACCCTGCTCCCAATAAGTGACAAAATAACGCAAACATTTTCCTATTTATGTGTTGTGATTTGTATAGACACATCATGTACAAATAACGAGGTCATATGAGACACAGCCATGTTTTAAAAGTATACATACTGGGAACTATATTCTCAGAAGGCAAAACACTGCTACTTGGGCAGAGTGATTTGCTCGCAGCACCAGAGAAGCCCCCTGGGAGGAGCAGAGAGTTCGGTCAGAGTTGTGCAAAGTAAGCTGCCTTAGCTTTCGGATGCAGCCCAGGTGTGTTCAACTTCATGCAGCGCTTCGCAGACCGATTGCCAGCTGACTTAAAGCAGTGAATGTTGGTTAGAAATTTTGTCCGACTTGAGCTGGCGCTGAAGGAACGTGACTGTGACGCATGGTCTTAAAGTACCGAGAGAGCGTTTCGAAAGTAGCTCCCAACCCATGCACACACACACAGATAATTTGACTATTAGTCGACTATAGAAAGATGAAACAATTCTGATAGGAATATGTAAATCGAGGGCACCCCTACAGTACTAATGCTACTGTTGCGCAAATTTGTCATCAGAAAAACAGCGCATACTGTACACGCAGTGCCAGATTTTTAACCAGGTCACGCATGCGCATACAGGAGTATGTATGCTGGGAGAGGTATTGCAATTTGTCACAATGCACATGCGGTAAATGCCTGTGTACAGTTTGCTAAACCTCTGGATAGCTTTTGCCAAACCAGTTAAAGTTGGTCGAATTTCCCACATGTTTATAACTAAACTGCGACTGATAACACATCTATGGCACATAGACACATAATGCCCCCTCCCTTAAATTCTGAACTTTGTTACAGACACAAGTGACGCGTCACATCTTTTTCTTTTCTGGCATTTTCAACCTCTGTTTGATAGTCTCTTGTTTCTGTGTAGGTGTTGTGAATAGACCTCAGGAGAACATCACAGGCAGTCAGGAACTGTTGTGGCATAAGAATACGACATCCCAGCATGTTGCGCTAATGAGTATGCAGCCTGTGTCCCCTGCTCTTGCTTTCAGGCACACACACAAGCTCTTTGCGATCACTGTGTGACATGAAATGTGGACAAGGTCCTGGAAGACTGCTGTACTGCCTACACCTGCTTGACTGTGTTTTCCTCTCACTGTACATTTGTACGGGTGTGCGGATTGTCAATAAAAGTATAGAACTGAAGTAGTTTGCCAGAGAATAAACATTTTGACATTATTTACACAATGTTCAACCACTTATTGTTCAACAAGAAGAAGTAAAGTCTGTTTTTACGCGTATGCATGCATAGGTACGTGCACGGTCGAAGACTTCGCTTGCAAAGCATAGCTTATTTTACTCGTGCGTGTATACGGACAAAATGCAATGCATCTCCTCAGCTACATTCTCTTGTATTTTGTACACGTAGGTCACGCATGGGTGTACGTGTTGTTAAAAAAATCTGGGGGTGCGCGTACAGTGCGTGAACTAATCTGATGATGAAATTTGCATCACGTGCACTATGGACCTAGCCTGGTCCAACCAGACTCTCGTACATTCATTTCATTTGTACAGAGAGTCTGGCCTCTCTCCATTGAGAAATTTTTACTTCCTTGTAGGCGGGTTCTCTGGTAAAGTTCAACACTATTGGATCTGCCCAGAGTCACTCAGGATCCGCCATAGGCGATCACTAACGTGTGGTTGTGACGTATATCATGCCAGAAACAGTTCGAAGTCCGAATAATCAGAACAATGGACCTTCTTGTATGCGTAACTTTGCATCACACAGCAACAAAGCGACACAATTCCGTTCACTTAAATGTAGAGCTGGCAAATTCCAGCAACATGAGGGACCGTGACCATTGGTGACTGGATGGGGCTTTTTGAAAAGACTTTTGGGAGTGAGTACCAATGAGATTAAAGCAATGGAATTCATGTCCTCTTTTGTCATTTACCGAGAGGACGGTTACTCATTTGTCAGTTGATACTAGGATAACCAGAATAAGCAATGCCTCCTAATAACCTCATTGAAAGAGATAGGCAACAAACAGCAACAAAGTTGACAAAGTCAACAGTTGTATTGACTAATAAAGCTTCAAAAAGTGTGGTACATTTATGGTTTATCTCATTGGGTCGTTGTTGTCTCGTGACTATTCATATGCAAGTTTTATCAGGAGACATTAATGCTGCTTTTCCATTGCATAGTACCCCACAGTTTGGTTTGGGTCAGGTCAGGTCACTTTGGCTTGGTTAGCTTTTCCATCGAGTTTAGTAACACTTCAGAGTGGGAGGGATTATAGGCGTGTCGTTATATTTGCGCTGCCTACTGCTGTGACATCATACAAGTGAGAACGTCGTTGTACATTCCCATACATTCATTTATTTCTCAGTCCCCCACAACATTAAAATTGACCACCACAAATAGATGTTTGCACATCACGTTTATCTCTACCTCTGTCTCACATCGCTGTCAGTCGATGCGCTCCACTGAGCCTCATTTAAGCATCTATGGGGACGTGCGCGTCGCGAATGTGCCGCCACAATCTGCAAGTTTGGAAAAAAACTGTTATGGTTTTCCTGATTCTCATGGATGTTTTCATGGCTAAAAGGGAGTTTGGGAACTTATAGCAGAGCATAGATGACAACAGGTTTACTCGAGACAGCGCAAGCTAGCATGAAGGTAAAGCTAATCTTTTACATTATAGCGATGACACTGGTAGTGAAGATTCTCTCAGACCAATCAGTGATCTACAGTGTTTTCGCGTCACGTTTTGGTATCAGCTTGGGTCGCTTGGAACCCCGACCGAGGTGATACTAAAAAAAAGTATTGGGTACTACGTACTGCACCCAGTGGAAAAGCTGACCCGACCCAAACCAAACCGTTGGGGTACCATGCAATGGAAAAGCGCCATAAAACTAACTATTACCACCATATTTAAACTTACAGCATGTGTTGCATACAATATTTTGTGGATATTATGGATATTTGAGGTATCGATATGAGGTAATCAAAAAATAGGAACAAACGCACTCCATCCGAGGTGCGAGTCAAAAATAATAAATCCAAATATATAACACAAAATAGTGACTGCACACTCACTTGCAAAAGAATTTTATTGTCACCAACAATAAATTGGTGACAATAAAATTCTTTTGCAAGTGAGTGTGCAGTCACTATTTTTGTGTTATATATATATATATATATATATAATTTTTTATTAACCTAAACATATGAATTGTTTTTTCCCACAAAGGTAATGTCTTTGCTTTTATATATCAAATAAAAATTAGTTTCTAAATCCTTTAAGCTTTAATAGCACCTATTACTTTATAGCTCTTTTTAATTCTTTCCTCGCTACACATTTTGCACAAAGCCCATGGCACAGATTTCTCGACCTCTTTAAATTCTACTGACTTATTCTCTAGGTTTCCTCTGTGAGAAGAGATTTACCTGTGGAGTTTTGAGTCAAAAGCACTACGTCTGGCCATGACTTCCTTTTCATTGTGTATGCGGGCAGGAGGTACTGATGCATGAAGTTCCTGGTCCTGTAAGCCAGAATCCCTCAGAGCATTTGTTATGAGATTATAAATGAGGCAGCCAGCACCACAAGGACAGAAGAACTATTGATGGGCTTTCATTCAACTGCTTCTCACAAACACGGAGCTGACCGACCAAGGAGGAGTAGGAAAGAAAGGGAAGTATGAAAAAAGGACATACAACATGATTTTTAAAAATTATGATTCGAAGACAAAGCAGTTTATTGTCATTTCTTTCTTACCTTTTTTTAAAAAAACTTTATTTTTCTAAAAACCTTCATTGCAACAAAAACTTATGTGGATGTAAAAAATTATTTAAAGAACCATACTGTACAGCTTAAGGAAAATTTGGAATCTTTATTTTTGCTCCCATTCCCAACCTTTAACTTGCCTTTGTCTGATCACGAGAAATTAAAATGATGTTATCCTTTACTAACCCTCAAGTTAGTATGATAAATGATTTTCAAGAAAAAAAAAATCTTAGTATTTTTGTCTTGTTTTCAGTTAAAATATCTAAAAATTATTAAATTAAGATGCTTTTTCTCAATGAGCAAAACGACCCAAGAAAATAAGTCTAGTTTTTAGTCCAAAAATATCAAATTTAAGTGATTTTGTGCATAAAACAAGCAAAAAAATCTGCCAATGGGGTAAGCAAAAAAATCTTGAACATTTTTCTAAAACACTAAATTCAAGAAAAAGTAAAAAAAAATGTTGCTTGTTTTATGCACAAAATCACTTAAATTTGATATTTTTGGTCTAAAAACTAGACTTATTTTCTTGGGTCGTTATGCTCATCAAGAAAAAGCATCTTAATTTAAGAATTTTTAGAAAGTTTTACTAAAAACAAGACAAAAACACTAATAAATGTTTTTCTTTTTTTTTTTTGCAGTGTGTGAAAATATATTTGTTGAATAAAAATGAAAAAAAATATATATATATATATTTTTTAAATAACCAAACAGATCTGTGGCACCGTTTACTTTCATTGTATTATTTTCTCCTACTATTGAAGTCGATGGTGGCTAATTTGACCACATTTGTAAGTTTTTGTATGATTTGTTTTCGCCCCTGTGATTTAGGGTTGGAGTTTCTTTGTTTTGTAGCAATGTATGCGAATTAGCCAGCTCGTAAAATATGTACAAATTCTCGTGAGATCTTGAGTAGTTTTAAATGCTTGAGAGCAAATAATAGAGTTAAAAATGATAACTTGTTTACAAGATTCAGCACCCACAAAGGCAGACATATTGTGTGCTCCTTCTGGAGCAATTGTATTTCTTTCACATTCAAATACATAAGAAGAGTTTTCAAAAGATACAAAATCCATGATTTCCCTTAGGCTGGGGTCAAGACGTGAAGCGAGATTAAAGGCCTTAGACAAAGGATTTGACAGTCTGACGAGCGCTCCTCAGACAACCGTGAGAATGAACAAACAATATTTTCTGGTTTCAGTGTAAGTTTTCCCAGAAAACGAGTAAACACATCTATTTTCCAGAGAATATCGACAGACTTTGTTGAGTTGGAAACACTTTTCATTTATTTTATATTAAAACGCTTTCCTCTGGCATAATATTTGATTGGCTGTCGTATAGTTTGTTTGTTTGTGCTGGTAATCAAATAAAATGGCATGTACATTGATCTATAATACTCAATTAATATGAAGATCTATTTACTCTTTAAGTGTCTTGATCGATCACTTTCATGTTCAGTTTACACTCAGCCAGGCAACACATATTCATTAGATTCTGGTCATAAACATATTGGGATTTACTCAAATGATGGCAATGCCAGTTAGCAAAATTGTGCAGCTAAGAGTTTATTTTAGAGTTTGTTTAGGCATGAGGGGCGTTGCTAGACATAAAGCTCTACTGGGGCACAGGTCCCCCATTTTTCTGACTTTTTTTCTTGAAAGCCTCCAACACTTCTTTACAAATTTCCATTGCTTAACACATTATTATTACACTGCAACAAGTACTGGGGAAGATAAACATGTATTTATTTAAAATATTTAGGTATCATCTTCATCATACTAAAAGGTCACATTCTTTTTTTATCCCTTTTTGTAAACCCTACACTCTAAAAAAACAAACGGTGCTATATAGCACCAAAACAATTGCTTTGGATCGTAACGATAGAAGAACCATTTTAGTGCCATATAGCACCGGTGAAGCACCAGTGAAGCACCAGTGAAGCACCAGTGAAGCACCAGTGAAGCACCAGTGTAGAACCATATAGGGGCCATATAGCACCACATATGGTTCTACATAGCACTATATGGTTCTACACAGGTGCTTCACTGGTGCTTCACTGGTGCTTCACTGGTTCTTCACCGGTGCTATATGGCACTAAAAATGGTTCTTCTATCGTTACGATCCAAAGCAACTGTTTTGGTGCTATATAGCACCGTTTGTTTTTTAGAGTGAGTTATTGTGTAATGTTGCTATAATAGCATAAATAATACACTGCAAAAAATGATTTTCAAGAAAAAATGTTCTTAGAATTTATTTTCTTGTTTTCAGTAAAAATATCTGAAAATTCTTAAATTAAGATGCTTTTTCTTGATGAGCAAAACGACCCGAGAACACATTTATTCCGGTATTTTCAAGTTCGGAGCTTTGCCCGTAAAAAATTTCTGGAGTTCCCCTCTGCCCCTCCAAGAGGTATTTTGGAGTGTATATTAGACCAGCATAAATGCATAAGAGGTTCCATATCAAAGATTTACAGTACAATAAATGACAATCAAACCCCATCTAGCAGGGCATTAAAATCTCTCTGGGAACAAGACTTGAGTATTGCGTTAGAAGATGAAACCTGGCACACTATCTTAAAAAGGATACATTCTTCTTCAATTAGCTCTAGACATAGGCTTATTCAATTTAAGGTTGTGCATCGTATTCATTGGTCTAGGGTGCAACTTGGCAAGATATTTCCTAATTTTGACCCCACCTGCCCACGGTGTGTTGCTGAGCCAGCCTCTCTTTTTCATTCTTTCTGGTCCTGTCCTAAATTATTAAGGTTTTGGGGAAGAATTTTTAGTTGTATCTCAGAAATTCTTACCACAGTAATAGATCCCAACCCATTGACAGCTTTATTTGGGGTCCTTCCGGATAATGTTAAACTTACAGCTTTAGAGAGCGATAATATTGCACTTTGCACACTGCTGGCTAGAAGACTTATACTAATTAATTGGAAGCTGCCATCTCCACCAACCTATCGTCAGTGGGTTTTTGACCTACTTTTTGCCCTCAAACTGGAAAAGATAAAATTTGGAGTTAGAATGAAACCCGATCTTTTCTTTAAGTCTTGGAGCCCTTTTTTAGATTATTTCAAGGAGACAAACTCTGGATAAAACCCTTTGGTTTTTTTTGTTTTTTTTTTTTTCTCTCTTTCTCTGATTTATTTAGTTGTTTATATGTATATTATGCATATGTTACTATGCTTATGTTTATTTGTATACGAGTATCTTTTATGCATGTTTAATTCTTGTTTTTTCCCCTTCATTTCATTTTATAATATTCTCACACTTGTACTGTGCTTGTGATGCTTTTCATAATAAAAAAAAAAAAAAACGACCCGAGAAAATAAGTTTAGTTTTTAGACCAAAAATATCAAATTTAAGTGATTTTGTGCAAAAAACAAGCCAATGGGGTAAGCAAAAAAAACTTGAACATTTTTCTTTAACACGAAATTCAAGAAAAAAATTGTGATTAAAATAAGCAAAAAACTGCCAAATGCTTATGAAAATGTTAAATATATTTTTCTTGAATGAAGTGTTTAAGAAAAATGTAACTTATTTCAAGATTTTTTCTTACCCCATTGGCAGTTTTTTTAGCTTGTTTTAAGCACAAATTCAGTTAAATTTAATATTTTTTGTACAAAAACTAGACTTATTTTCACATGTCATTTTGCTCATCAAGAAAATAATTTTTTATTTAAGAATTGTTGGGGGGGGGTGTTAGGGTTTGGGAAATTTCCCTTATTTTCAAATCCCAATGTTGACAGGTATGGACCCTGGATCGGTTTTCACTAGAGAGTCAGGCTGAACTGTGTTCAAAAGAAAACTATAAAACTAATTACGCATTGGTTGCAGTGTTCCCTTTTTAATTTCTCCATCAGACATAACTCTTTATACTTTAGTCTGTTTTTCTGGCACTGTATCGATTAAAAAGGAAACGGATGACGGCTGAAATAATACTTCTTTCAAGGCGTGTTTCAAAAGAGATTAATTTCACCATGTGCTATGAATGTCCCATGGGGATTCTGCCTGGTCCCGCCCAGAACAATCTAGCTGCAGAATATCAAGTAAAAGTTAGGGATATAAATCTTTGCGTTGTGAGAAGCAAATCATGAATAAACACTGAACCTTCAAACCATGTTTTCATTTAATGTATAATTTATTTATTTTTTCGCTTATTTGCCTTGTTTTAAGGAGTGTACATGGGTTTGTAGATTATGGGGAATGGAATAGTTGACCAAGCAACATTTTCATGACATAATTTTCTTTAGTGTAGTGTAGTTTGGATCTGACTTCAGTTTGTGGTTTCGCATTGTCTAAAACGCACAGTGCACAAATGGGCGTGTCCGATTCCACTTTTGCTAATTTAACGGCGGGAAAAATAGTTTGTGCACCAAGCGCACGGTTGAAAAGGGTTGAACATATTTTCCTAATGAGTAATGGGTGTGTTTTGTGCGTGAAGTGCAATAAACCAATGAGAGTCTCAGCTCTCATCGCCTTTAGAAGCAAGTTGCACTGGCATCATGCCGATTTTCTATTTAGATGGCGGAATTTGTGAACTGAAAAACTAAGCCGAGGAAGAAGACCACCAGTTTAAAATTAATATAAAAAAAATGCGTTGTTTCCATTTGTATTGAAATTGTTATTTTTTGGTATTAAAACCTTTAAAAGTCTGAAAAAATTATTTACAAATATGCAAGAAAAGGTTTGTACTGTAAAAATACTTTATTTGTAACAAACAAGAGATAAAGAATGTGTGAACGTGTGAAATGCATTAATTAAAAACGGGTCTCATCTAATCATATCCACAGGTACAAAGTCATCATATACAATAAATCAGTAGGGTAGCATTTAAAAAAAAAAAACTTAAAAAATATATGCAAAAGACTCTTTACACCTTCAAACGTCTCATAATCGGTCCTCATTTATGTCTAAGAGACTCAATAATAATCTTTTACATTTTAATCCTTTGATTTTCATATTTTAAAACCTGTATGTGCTGGTGCGCATCCACATGATAAGCAAACGCGCGTTGTCGTCCCGTTTATAGGCGCATATTACTAACGTGCTCATTAAATAACAGAAACACTATTGTGCCATTGACTTTAGACCAGAGTTTTGTTGTTCAATGGCGTTTTTTAATTGCCCTTAAAATAGCAACGCGCCAACAATGCGCCTGAACACACCTCGTTTTCAGACCAGAACGCCCATGAAGGCAAAATTAGGTGCAAATGCGTTTGCTATTTAAAAAACATGGCGCTGAACATGAAAATGATCATTGCGCCAGGTTGAAGCTAGCAAAAGACACTTGCGTTGCGCATTGTGCCGGGTGTATGATAGAGCCCTTCATGTTATTATTACTTCATGCAATTAAACAACAATAATAGACAGAGTCCAGTCAATAAAGAAAATAAATGGAAAAAATTGGCATTATCCTTGTGTAATGCAGAGTAATAGCATTGACTGTAGCTACACTTGCATGTTTAAAATGCATTCCCAGCAAGCAACAGCCATCATTTTACCATTTAGGTTAACTAAAGACTTGATGTAATCCGGCTATGAGAAAAAATAACTTCCGAGTCATGTAAGCAAAGTCAACCGTGATTACAAGGTTTTTTGTGCAATTAATTTTTTTATTTATTTTGATTTTTTGGGGGGCTATGGCTAGAAATTGCATTTTCACTGAAAGCCCAAATTTTAGCTTAGATGTCTGGGCTTTGATTGCACGGCTAGATGTCTTGTAAATACAAAATTGCTTGCTGGGTTGAATTAGATAATCGACAACCTTCTGAGCTGCCTCTTGAAAAGCGTAAAACGTGGTTTAAAATTTGTTCTTTAAATCACACAAATGGAGCCTGTGTGCCTTCTACCAGTCGCTAAGTCTCCTCTGAGCTTTATTACATTCACAACACACCGCAAAATCCGAATGAAAATGATTCCAGGCTTTGCTACTTCGGCTTCTGTCTTCGCACAGTCAGCAGTCGTAGACGGGTTCGCCCTAATATGTGATTGCCAGCAATTACACGTGTCTCCTCTGATGCAAAGCTAATGAGACTGGATGAGCCGGAGTCTGGCTCCTCTGCTCGATCGGAAATCAATTTCACTTTTACAGCCCCGCATAAATTCAAATACAGCAGGACGGGACAGCTGAGGAGATACTCAGGCGTAATGCCATTGGAGTGAAACCTGAAATGTTTCAGGACACCTTTGGAGCTAAAGGTATTTATTATTCTAGCAGCAAAATAAGGCATAAAGCATAAACTGAAACAAAAAGGCACAGTCCTGTTGTAAGGGCTTAGTAAGATCTTCAAGTCAGTTTACAATGGTGCATATCTGATTCTGACATAAATAAAATGCCTCTTTATCAGTGGCTCGCATTGGTTTAATAACCATAACTTCATGCTGCACAATGGCAAGATCAAATAGCGACTATCTTAGTCCTCCTCGGATTCAGGTCAATACAGTGGTCAATTCAGGGAGTTAAGCTCCATCTTCAGTCAAACACATCAAAGTCCTCGGATACCTGAACTTAGACAGATGACCTCCTGGACCAGACATTGACTAGTTACCGATTACAAACGCCGCTTGAGGGGGTATCTCAGACTTCGATTAGGAGAGACTAATTGTAAATGTTCGAAGTTAAAGTATTGTATGCAAAAATTGGGAGTGCACACCAAGTGAATTTGTCGGCAATTGGCTTGTGATATATTGATTGATTGCCTCATGCCACGGCAGTTTTCCTGCTCAGTGTGGACAAATTGCTTGTCACTGTAATTGTCATGTGATCTCATTAGGACACAATGTAACCCATTGAGCGTTTGTATATCCCGTATGGGGTGTATAATGAAACTTGATGTATTTGAGATATCTAATGGGACTGTAAGGCCCTGTGTCCACCAAAGCGGGCCGGGTGCCACAAGGAGGCGAAATGAGGCATCTCCCCTTCAGATGTGACTTGTGCCCCCTCATTTTATAATTTTTGGTATTCATGGTGGGGTTAAATTTAGGCTTTTTAACCTAAGGTAACTAATTAAAACTTTTTTTAAATATATACATTTTTAAGATTTTGTTAATTTCTATTTATTTTATTTATATGGAACGGGGCGATGCATCTCCAAAGGCAATGAAGTGTTGATGAATAATGGCACTAAAAATGTTTGGACAGGATGGGATAAAGTTGAATTTCTATTGGCCGCTTGTCGTGCTAAGTGTACGCATGTACACAGCTCAATGTGTAAGGTGAGTCATGGTGGGTCATCGGTGAGTCATGACTCATGTGATTCTCAAAATAAAATAATTGTAAAATGCAAAACTATTGTGACCTTGATTCATAGTAACTTTGTGAGCACTGCAGTGTCTTGTGCTTAAATATTTAAATTGGCAAGGCTTAAAAGCATGTGAAGTGATTAACTTTTGTGACGATGCAGCGCTGGCTTGACCAGGTGTGTTAAATGCGTAATACATTTTAAAGCGCTATTTTTCCCTATAACCAATTAACCCATTAACTCTTTCCCTGCCATTGATGAGTTATCTTGTCAATTAAGAGAAACATTTGCATAAAAAAAAAGTTCCTGGTGAGTTTTTATGGTTATCTGTAATACTGTGATTATCCACTAAATGCGAAACTATCACATGCACACGTGAATCTTTCGCTTTAGTTTCACGTGAATCTATCGCGTGCGCACGTGAAACTAAACTTTAAAAAAAAAATCTGCACATGAAGGTTCCGCATGATACGGAGCCCCTAATGGGACATGGAGCAAAAATTAAGTCAAGTTTAGTTTCATGTGCTCACGTGAAACTTTCATGTGCTCACGTGAAACTTTCATGTGCTCACGTGAAACTTTCATGTGCTCACGCGAAACTTTCATGTGCTCACGCGAAACTTTCATGTGCAGAATTTTTTTTAAAGTTAAATTTTGCGTGCTCACGTGAAGCTATCGCGCGAGCACGTGAAACTATCGCATGCTCACCTGAAACTATCGCGCGCGCACATGAAAGCGAAAGTTTCAAACGGGAGCACGCAAAACTAAACTTAATTCTGCACATGAAGGTTTTGACACATGTAAGTTTCACGTGAGCACATGAAACTAAACTTTTGATTTTTTTACTCCAATGTCACCTTAGGGGCTCGTTAGAAAGCAGAGGGTCTGTTCTTTAATTTGATGTATTGAATGTTTAAATATTTTTAGAAGAACATTTTCCTTAAAGGCATTTTGTGAAACTTTTGTGAAAATCACAAAAAACTGCTAGCGGGCAACTTTTCAAAAAAAAAGACAGGCAGAAATAAGTTAAACATGTTAAATTAATATCCAAAAAATTTTATTATATGTATAATAAAACGATAATCTGTTGTGACTGAGATTATCCCATAGATGTTGGTGTACAGGCACAATGAACGTGGTTTTATCCAACATTTAAATGGACTATTATCATCTATGATATCAGCGATATCAATTCAGTAAGTTTGAGCTACACTGCGTGGTAATGAAGATATTCAATGCCAGAACAAAAAGATTTTTATCAAAGGGAAGATATCATTTAAATTATTATTTTTAAAAATGAAAATGCCGATTGTGGGAACTTGGAAGCGTTTCTTCAGCTGATTGCTTTAGTTGCTGTGATACTTTAGTTTTGTTTATCAGTCATCGTACGATGCGGCAGTTGGTTGGTGTCGTATTTGTCCGCCCCTCCTCTACTGTGATTGGACGATTAAGTGAAAAGTGACATTCAAACATTTTTCAACACTCGGCACTCAGTGCTGAGCGTGGAAAAAAAAGCTTTTTTTAAAAGCTTGGTGGGAACAATTGAAAACACTCCAGTGGACACAGGGCCTTAAGTTTCATAAGACAAAAAAGGTTGGTATACACAAACTTATTCACTGGGGACTGATATAGGTTTAACGTTAGCCTCAACAAAGCACTTCAAGACCAAAAACTGTAAAACTGACAAATGCATTACAATTCATTGCTTTAGAGATTAAACTCTCTTTAATTAATTATTAGACACAACCTTATGCAGCATACATAAGCTATTATCATCTCACATTTTACTAGGAGAGTTTTTTATACATCAGCGCTATAAGATGAGAATTTTTTAGGAAGCAGATCTGAGACCAGAGCCGGTGATAAATGCCACATTTATAATGCCTGAGGAATGATGGGCAGTGATAATTTCACTGCAATATTTGACTGGCTGCAGAGCTGCATGTTGGAGTGATGGATGTTTCCTGCATCCATCAGCCTGGTTATATGGGTCATAACGTGGAACGTTTGAGATACTGCAGGAATCGCTGTACTGTAGCTCACTCTTCTTTAACGCAGCTTCCCGTGACTTCACAAAACACCAGCGACTGAGCAAGCAGTTTGTCTTTGGGGTTTGCTGGTGGGTGTAGCTAATTAAACTGCTAATAAACTACACACTTTATTTGTTCATAGGCAGCCAGCCAGCTATGAGGCAAGCCTTGTTAAGGAACGTTAATAAATGAGCCGGCAGTTCCTTTAATATTAAATGGATTCTGATGTGCGTTCTGCAATTTAACATTATGAACACACTGTATATTTACTCATTACATTTACTCTTACACTTAAGGCTAATTCACACTCATCCAACAAACCAGCAATTTTTGGAGAAATATCTGAGATTAAAGTTATAGTCCAGTTTTTACACATACGCAAGGCTCCGTGTATAGAGCGTGTGACGCAAATTTCATCATCGGAATAGTACACCTGTACTGGATGTGCAATGCCTGATTTTTGTAACTGCACGTTTTTTGTACACATAGGTGGTGGAGAATGTAGTATGTAGTGGAGGTCTTCACGGGTCCACTTAGATCCGAAAACCCGAGGGTCTAAAAGTTTCACATGTGCATCGGACACGGGTCGGGTACAATAATAGCGGCATCGGGTCTCGGGTAATTTAAAAATGAATGTGTTTTTTCTGAAGAGAAGACCCGAACTCTCTCGCCTTTGTGCGTCAATGTTCTTTTCAAACCTCTCATCTGTTTGCCAAGACCGCTTGCGACATTGTGTGGTTGTCGGAAGGTTCATTTTCGTTGAGACAAACATGTCAGTCAATTATAAATGTACATTTTAGCAGTTACGTTGGTGTCGTCCTCAGATAACAAAGTAAAACGAATGGAGCAGCTCGCCAAATTGGTTGCAAGGCCACCGGAGTTTCTTTCTGTCTGACTGCTGCGCGTGGGTCTGCAGAATGCACACACGTCAGTGCCGTTTACATTCGGTTCCAGTCGGGTTAAAAAAAAATTTCACTAGTTCGGGTCTAATTTTCTCGGGTTTGTCTCGGGTTGGGTCTTTCTTTAAACATTTTTTATTTATGCACGTCGGGTTCGGGTATGAAGTGATTCGGGACATTTCGGGTCGGGTACATTTCTTTGGACCCGAGAAGACCTCTAGTATGTAGCTCAGGAGATGCATTGCATGTCTGTGTCGAATAAACAATGCTTTGCAAGACACATACACTCCGGGATGATTTGCAGTCTTTGTCACATAGCTGTCACATAGCTGTTAACTGTTTCATTCATTTGCGTTCATTTATTTATTCCACTATGGCGAATATTAGAACAAAGCCTCTTGCGCTGGAATGAGCTTTTCTCCCAGGTTACGATTAAACTGAAACTTCATTATGACTGCCACTAGGGGAAGAACTCCAGCAGTCATGTGCGAATGTCGTGTACAGTGGAGTGGCGGCTTGATATTTAAACTGTGACTTAAAAGACCAGAAGCGCTAAAGTTAACATTTATATTTTAGCTTTGCTTTTTGGTAAATTGTTAAATGTTTATTATTATAAACAGTGTTGGGGGTAACGCATTACAAGTAACGTGCATTATGTATTAATATTACTTTTCTGTAGTAACGAGTAATGTAACGCATTACTTTTTAAATGTACACATTAATATTTAAGTAACTTTTTTTTTTTAAAGTTGCAAGTTACTTTTTTAGTTTAATTAATTTGATAAAAAAATATACTGAATTAAACTAGACGTAGTCACATTATGCAAACAGGCTTGTGTGGGGACACTTTGAGTCAGAAACTAAGATGGCAGCCAGAGCTCGACATTTTTGTGGTGAAATATGCAATTTTTTGAATGCAGAACTTTTCAATCATAAAAACACCTTCAAGGCCTGAAAGAGATCAAGCCTCAGCCAAGAAAAAGTAATGAAAAAGTAACTAAAAAGTAACGTAAGCATTACTTTCATGAAAAGTAACTAAGTAACGCAATTAGTTACTTTTTTGGGAGTAACTTAATATTGTAATGCATTACTTTTAAAAGTAACTTTCCCCAACACTGGTTATAAATTTTGCTTTCAATTAACTCAACAATATACAAAATCACAATAAGACGAAAATAGCATTTGAGCGAATGGACTTACACTGTAAAGGCTAATTCCCTTTGATCCGACAAACGGCAACAAACACTAACATTTTATCTGCGGGATTAAGACTGAAAAGTGAACCAAGTCTCACCCCATGGCGTCAATATTTGACGACATTTGACCATGCGTCAATATGTTGACGCGGAGGGTATACCTTTCGCGTCATTTTTTGACGAACTGGGGACTTCAATACTATTAAGTCCGTTGCATTCTCTTTCCTATTTTCTTACCATTTTCGTGTCGGTTTAGGGTTAGATTTACATAATGACATCCCTACCCAAACCTAACTCTAACCCCAACGCCAGGTGACAACTGTTTAATTTCGTGTACCTAACTCTAACCCCAACGCCAGGTGACAACTGTTTAATTTCGCGTACACTGTTTAATTTTGCGTAATCTAACCCTAAACCGACGCGAAAATGGTAAGAAAATAGGAAAGAGAATGCAACGGACGTAATAGTATTGAAGTCCCCAGTTCGTCAAAAAATGACGCGAAAGGTATACCCTCCGCGTCAACATATTGACGCATGGTCAAGTGTCGTCAAATATTGACGCCATGGGGTGAGACTGTGTTAGAAAAGTTTGTCAGTGTTCATTGGCCTTTATCGGATCGGTGTTAATTAGCCTTTAGACTTTCGTTTCTAAACTGCAGCCCTTTTAACAACATACAGTACTTGTGTGACAACTATTCCAGATCTCCTCTTAGATCAATGAGACCAATGTCCTACAGTCTACTAAATTACAACCTTGTCTGAGATTCTATTAACTATTTATGCTTCTGTCAACAGAAACACTGCATTTAGCTCGCTTAGCCTTAGTCTGCTGGGGAGGTTCAAATTTATGCTAGCGTTGGACAACTGAGGTCTCTCTCTCTCTCTCGTTCTCTTTTCCTTGATGTGAAACAGGACTTTCTGGCATTCCTCCGACAATATTAATTAATACTCCTGCTGGTGACGGATTGCTCCTGCTAAAACTCATTCATCACTTCCTGTATCAGAGATTACTGTACAACCAGGCCCAGCTCCCTCTACTGCAAGTCCATCTCTCTGATCCGACAGACACTTCATATATTTGTGTTACAGTTTACGTGATTGTGAGTAAGCTCTCAAACAAGGAGAGATGCTCTCATGCTTCCACGTCAAATGTGTTCGTTAGCATCGAGGAGATTAGTCTTAGCTTTAGCTATCCTTCATCGGCGCCCGTTGTAAAACTGCAGGCTTTTGAGACGTTATAAATCAGCGCTGCCTATTCCTGTTGTTTATGTCTCGACTCGGCTCTGCGCTATAGACGCAGAGGAAATTATTCAGTCTGAGGAAGCATTGAGCGTGCACGACCGTCACGCCCTGAAATAGTAGATCAGTGCAGAAATGACATTTGCCACAAGATTTACATTGTTTGGTCATTGCAAAAAAAGTACTGTTTTTTAGACTAGGGCTGTCATGCCACTGTTAATTAAATATCTGATAGTACATGCTATATGTATTATGATATTTTCAGTTAGTATTATATGTGACCCTGGACCACAAAATCAGCCATAAGGGTCAATTTAATAATAAATAAATAAATAAATAAATAAATAAATATTTATTAAATTGCAAAAAAAAAATATATATATATTTATTAAACTGCAAAAAATGTATTAAAGTAAAAAAAAACTTAGCAACAAATATTACTAATAATAAATAAAAATGTTAATATTTACGGTAGGAAATCATCCTGAACATGATCTTTACTTAATATCCTTATGATTTTGACCCACACAAGGTATTTTTTGGCTATTGCTACAAATATATCTATGCGACTTATAACTGTTTTGTGGTCCAGGGTCACATATAGCATATATACAGTACTATATTTAGTATACTTAGCATTTAGATAAATACTACAATTCAAGTATTCAATTAAATGTTACGCTGAAAGTAATAACAACTGGAAATGACATTTTGTCCTCATTCCTTCACTTGAACACATTATTGCAATGCGTTTTCAGAAAATGAAGACATTTGTGGTTCTGTGTGTAGCTGATAGTTTTTTAATATTCTCCTCATTAAAGATCTGCGTCAATACCTCTAGCTTTAAATGGTAAATGGTTACAGGCAAAACTATTTGCAATTATGCAAATGTCAAAATATGATTAAATAAGGACTTTTATGGTGTGCAAAAAATATGAACACACAAATTGAAGTTCTTACATTGTGTTAGTTTTCATTGCAGACAAAACTTTGACTTTTGCAAAAGAATATTGGCACAAAACATACATCAGTATTTACGGCCATACTGTATGACACGTTTGATGAATACTATGTTATCTGGAGTATTATAAGGCTTATATTTTGGCAACGCTATACCGTGCAGCTTTTCATGAGGTCTTTGAAGATATACATTTCAAACTATTTACTTTAACACATCACCCACTTGTCACCAAGTGTCATGTTCTGAAATAAACTAAGATTGATGGAAAAGTCTCTGACTGGATTGAGTCTCTGAGACAGGTGTCAATCAAATAAATTCAGCATCAGCACCTCAGCCACATTCGTAGTGAGTAAAAACAAAGGTTAAAGCAGAAAAAACAAAGGGTTAAATAGGGTTTTTAGAGGTGGGGGAACCTTAAAATATAGTGGCAAGATATGACAAATAAATTTGATTCGTTATTAAATAACAAAACTGTGTAAAGTGGCAAACATGCTAGCTCCTGTACAGTACATAAAATTTACAGCTCTCTCTGCGAGGGAGTCAACCTTCTGTCCATGTCCCAGGCCTTTTCCTGCGGATCTTTACATTCAGGCAAGCTGCCTTTAACCCCCTAGAAAATGAAGCCCGGCACTTTAATTACAGGCAGGAAAGGCGGCGCTAATGATTAGCTGTTAGCACTGACACGCTAATATAGATCCTTCCCTCCTCCGAGACCACAGAGGTGATGCATCGGCCCGCCTGGTTTGCAAAGCCTCGCACCTGCCGAGCTAAAACAGCCCTAATGTAAATTAATATGCAGAGATGGCCGTCACTGCAGGCACTAGTCTGGATAACAGGGGAGTGTCGCTGATGCGCTACGACAAGATGAAACATTTTATCGCGGTGCTGGATGATTTAAGAGCCACTGGGGCCCGCGGAGCTGTAATGTCACAGTTTAGGAGAGAAAATGAGTCCGAGCGGAGTCGAACATTTTACTGCAAAGAAGGCGAATTTTTCATCGTTTTAAAGAGGTGACTGGTTGGATTTATCACAGTCTCGCATTTTGAAGATGAAATAAGCCAAGCAGGCCTGTTAAAAAAGCTGTCAGATGTTTAATTGGTTTTTAACTCACGTTTAATTGAAAAAAACTTAATAGAAGAAAAATATTATTATGGGTGCTCTTTAAATGCCAGTCTTGTTAATTATGTGGTGGTAAGTTAAGTTTTGCCTTTACTATAATCTCTAGAGTAGCTGCAGAACTACTTACCAAGGGTGCTTTCATGGTCCGAACCCCAGTGTGATTGCTCCCCCTTCCCATGCTGGTCTCTGTTCACCATCATATTATTACTGTACATTCACACGGGACGAAAGCATCAACACTTCTCATTTACTTTTAATGGGTGACGTCATGCATTGCCGAACTGAATTGTGGATCCGTCAATGTGGCGTCATTGCCGTTGCTCGTGGCAGAAGTTGAACATTTCTTAACTTTTCAAACTACAACGCATGCATCATCCGATCAGATCGCTATGCAAATAACCTAGTGCGAGTCAGTACGTTTTAGCAAGACCGGACCATTTGTTGCGGCCACTGCGATTGGCTGTTGGCCTTTCATCAAGCATTAACGCTTCCCCCCTGTGAATTTACCATTAGGCTTTGAACCGCGGTACACTATGCAGCAGCTATGAACGAGAAGGCACCAAAATGGCCAGAGTTGTTCACAATCTCTTTGTTCTTAAACCGTTGGTTTTGTTAATAAAGACTAAATAAAGATACCTGCTTGCATCTGTCTGCTGCAAAAATACTTAAATTGCCACCAACATTTGCAGTGAAAAGCCTACCAAGGAGGATTAGGGCCAAGCTAAAATAAAAAAATAAAACCATCTCGAGATTAAAATCATTAAAATGCAAAAAAAAAAAAAATTATTTAAAGAGAAAAAAGTCAGAATAAATATAATTTCGAGAATAAAGTTATTTAATGAGAATAAAGTTGTTATTTGATGAGAATAAAGTTTATATTTAGCTAAAATAAAGTCTGTGAAGTAAAATAAAGTAGTGAATTTAGTGTATTTATATCACTGTCTTAATGCATTAAATGGCTACTACTACCACACCAAGGAGGAAGCTTTCTGAGTTTAAAATCGAAAATTCTCGTGTATGTATTGACTTTATTCTTGAGATTTTACGACTTTATTCTTGTTAAATAACGACTTTATTTTCTTTAAATAACGACTTTATTCTCGCTAAATAACGACTTTATCCTTGTTAAATAACGACTTTATTCTCGTTGAATAACGACTTAAGTCTTGTTAAATAAGACTTTATTCTAGCGAAACAACTAATTTATTCTTGCTAAATAATGACTTTATTCTTGTTAAATAACGACTTTAGTCTCGTTAAATAACGACTTTTTATTCTTGTTAAACAACGACTTTATTTTCGCTAAATAACGACTTTATTCACGTGAAATAACGACTTTAGTCTTGTGAAATAAGGACTTTATTCTTGTTAAACAACGACTTTATTCTTGTTAAATAACGACTTTATTCTTGTGAAATAATGACTTTAGTCCTGTGAAATAACAAATTTATTTTTGTTAAATAAAGACTTTAGTCTCGTTAAATAACGACTTTAGTCTTGTTAAATAATGACTTTATTTTTGTTAAATAACGACTTTATTCTTGTTAAAAAACAACTTTATGCTCGCTAAATAACGACGATATTCACGTGAAATAACGACTTTAGTCTTGTGAAATAACAACTTTATTCTTGTTAAACAATGACTTTATTCTCGCTAAATAACGACTTTATTCTTGTGAAATAAAGACTTTAGTCTCGTTAAATAACGACTTTACTCTCGTTAAATACAACTTTATTCTCGCGAAACAACAAATTTATTCTTGCTAAATAATGACTTTATTCTCGTTAAATAACGACTTTATTCTTGTTAAACAACAACTTTATTTTCGTTAAACAATGACTTTATTCTCGCTAAATAACGACTTTATTCACGTTAAATAACGACTTTAGTCTCATTAAATAATGACTTTATGCTCGTGTAATAACAACCAGTGCCGGTCTTTCCTATACGCAAAGTACGCAATTTGCATAGGGCCCCGCACCACTAGAGGGCCCCCTTGATCTCAGAATTATTTAAAACCATTATATCAAAGAAAAATTATTATTATGTTTAATGAAAACAAGACGCTATAATTTAAATAATTTGCAAACTTCCGAATTTGTGCGGGTTTTTAAAAATACTTAATGATTTCTTAAATCACTGATATGTACTCGGACAACATGCAGGCAGTTTCTCAATCCGAAGGCTGCAGCCTTCAGAGGTCACATTTGTAGGCTGCATATGCGTCATAAAAACGTATTTTAGAATATTAACAATTATAATGTTGACTATTATTCTTAGTTAATGGTTAATTGTTATATTATGCTTATGACTTGCAAATGAAATGCTTATTTAACTTAAATAAATCAGGCTTGATGACGTATGCAGCGCGCATATGCGACATGATCCGGAGGTTGCAGCCTTCAAATTTAGAAACGGCCGCGTGCATGACGCAGAAGAGTGATTTGGTAACGATGCGCATATTATATGCCCACCATTGATTTAAAACAAAGACAAAGCTATCCGTCTGGAGCAGAATAAAGGGAAAAAAACGTGAAGCAAGGGAACAAGATAAAGGATTTGCGCGAGCAGATTAAGTCAATGTAAAGACACGCGTCCTAGCATGGGGCGATTCAAATGACGCGAATTGGGTGACGCAATTGCCGCGAAAACACGCGCTTTTTCCTTTGAACTTCAAGAACGCGCTCTCGTGCAGGATAATTTGACGAGAGAGAGAGAGAGAGAGAGAGAGAGAGAGAGAGAGAGAGAGAGAGAGAGAGAGAGAGAGAGAGAGAGAGAGAGAGAGAGAGAGAGAGAGAGAGAGAGGTAAGAATGGTGCCCACGTCGAGAAAACTTAATAGAAGACTTGAAATTTGTAAAGGATTAAAGTATATGTCACTCGTTTAATTACAGTATGTTAACTGGATAACACTGGATATAACTCATTGTATAGATAATAAAATAATGTATTTTGATTACACAAATCAAACCTAACTATATGATTGTAGCTGCTGACCAGCATAGGGAATCTCTATGGCTAATTTCTAAGACATGTTGCTGATACAGTACTGTGTGTTGTACCTTATCTTGTTAATTGAGTCTTTTTGGGCATCTTATGCCTAGAATTATTCAAGGAGATTGATTCTTTTAACTTCCTTTAAAGTTTGATCAGTTGTGCATAATGACATGTGCAACAAATGGATATAGGGTGTCAAACTCATAGATTTGCAATATTTAAAATCAGACACTATTTTTAAAATATTTGGGGTCAACCTCTGTGACAGCTTTAAAGGGACACTTCACCCATTTGCATTAAGCTTTGTATAGTTAGAACTCCAGTCATGTTTTTGAATGGTCATGCATCATTTCCTCAGTTGCCGCTGAGACTGGAGAAATACAGATTTCAGTGTTGCACATCCTTCTTTCAATGATGTAAAAATCATCATTTTGCATCATTGAAAGAAGGAAGTGCAATGTCTTTGTTGAGGGAATGAGACTACAAACACCCCTTTTCTCTGTAAAATAGGCACCAAATTCTAAATGTATGTTACATTTCGACTACAAATATAACACTTTCAATAAAGATGAATGTTTCTACGGGTGAAATGCTCTTTTAAAGCTGAAACTTATCAAATCCTATCAGAGGTCCAGAATGTCATTGAAACACACCAGTGGCTTTGCTGTCATCAGTATTAAACATGTTACCCCTCGAAGTACCCCTCCCCACAGAGCCCCCCCCCACATAACAAATCCCAATTTAACCCCTGTGTATTAACAGTATGTATTTATATGTAATTTAATTTGATTCATTACATTCATTTAGATCAGGTTAATTTTTTAGTGCTTCTCACAACACATTTTAAATCAAAACAACTTATCAGCAAATACATGTTTCATGTTATAATCAGCAAGTTTATCAGTCAGGGTTTCAAAGTAATGTGCATATGGGAATATTATACAGCTATAAGATAATACACTATGTGGTTAGTTAACAACTAACTAACAGCAACATTGACTGGGTTTTACCCAGATAGCACAGGTACGTCTGTGAGATGTCTGGTAAAGATCTGGAGATCTGGAATACATCTGGTGTGTAAAAACATCTTATAAAGGAAAAGAGCTGCTTTACATACATTCTAAATCAAAAACGTCTTGCAGACATCTTCAATATGTCTATATGACATCTTTTAGGAGACGTCTCACAGACGTATTGCAGATGAGAAAACAATTTAAATAAGACATCTTGCAGATGTAAACGCAGACATCAAATAGACGTCTCCGAGATGTATGTGTGCTATGCTATAAGGGTCTGAATGCACTGACAGAGGGCCCCTCACAAAGCTTTGCTTAGGGCCCCCCAGCATCTAGGACCGGCACTGATAACAACTATTTTCTCATTAATTAATGTCTTGATTCTTGTTAAACAATTAATTTATTCTCGAAATTATATTTATTTTGACTTTATTCTTGTTAAATAATGACTTTATTCTCGAATTTTAATGACTTTAATCTCGAGATGGTTTTATTTTTTTTATTTTAGCTTGGCCCTAAACCTCCTTGTTAAAAGCCAGCCTGATCTTACGAGAATTTGTACATATTTTACAAATTGGCTAAACTGTATGAATTTGATTGAAGTTAATCTAGCAAATCTAGTACAATCATAAAAAAATAACAAAACCCCACCCCTAACCCCCCACTTCTAACCCAAATGTCACAAGGGTTAAGGCAAACAAAAATGTACCAATTAATACAAATTAAATTACATTAAATATGTACAAATTGCAATGAGATAGCGTTGGGCAAGCAAATAATGAACAGAAATGATGTTAACAGCGCGTCACTCCCGCACCCAGATGACAATATCAATGTCATCAATGTTAATGAGCACAAACGCACCCACACGCGTCATTACTAGATGTTCACTCCCGCAATTTAGTTCGAATTGCATTCATATTAGGTATAATAACTTACTCGGGTTTGGTGCATGCACGGGTTCGGATAACAGTCAAGTTCGGAAACCCTGGCATCAATCGGACCGGTTGCGCACCAAAAATGCTAGTGTAAAATCCCCCTCAAAAGCACCTTTGTACTGCTAAAATGGCCAAAACAACCATTATATCTGAATTTGCTAAGAAAATGTCAAAATAACTGCACTACTTAAAGCCAGTAATAGGTGACTGTGTTTACATTCTCAAGAGTTACTGTTTTTTATTAGCCTGATATAACTGTAGCAGTATTTACAGTACAATCTTAAAATCCAAACTACATTCGTTCAAAAAAACAAACCCTTATAAGACTGTAAGACATAGAATGTCCTCTTTTAAGAGATGATGAATTGAGTCTGCCGAAGAGAAAAGATTGTTAACTCGAGACATTTATTCTCTCTCTGTCCTCAGATGCCCTCCACATCCCTGTCCAAAACTCCCCTAATGTTCACACCGTACATCCAAAAATCCAGCTTTTACCCTGTGAGCTTTTGACCTATTATGTCTCATTAAATCTCTTACAGGACCATGCGACACCTGTGAGAATGTCAGTCAGAGACTCAAAGGTACTGTTACAGATTTCCAGGTGTTTGGTCGTTGTTAGTTTTTTTCTTTTTGGATAATGATTTTCTTTTTGACCTTTATTGGGCTGCTTTTACATGTATGCATTTTACATCCAAAGCAACTTACAGTGGTTTTCAATAAGGACCACAATTATATGCCTACTAAAAAATCCTTGTTGTTTAATCAACTTGAAAATTACAATTCATTTCAATGTTCTTGACTTGTGAGGAGTTGCAAACAATTATGAAAATTAAGTTAAATTAGCCTTATTTATTAACTTTTTTTTTAATTATTATTCATAGCAACTCCTCACTAGTCAAGAAAGTTTAAATTAATTGTAATTTCAAGTTGATTAAAGGTGCAGTGTGTAAATTTTAGCACCATCTAGTGTTGAGGTTGGGCATTGCAACCAATGGCTCAGTCCACCGTTCACCGAAACGCATAGAGAAGCTACGGTAGCCGCCAGAGGACAAACATGTCATCGTCGGAGACAACTTATTAAAAAAGTTTGTCCATTAAGGGCTGTTGTAGAAACATGGCGGCACAAAATGGCGACTTCGAGGACCCACGGTGTATGTAGATAAAAACAACTTATTCTAAGAAAATAAAAACGTAACGGTTCCTTATATAAGGTCTTTATACACTACTTATAATACCATTTTGTATATTATATTACATTTCTGTCAAGAGATCCTTCTAAAAGTTACACACTGCACCTTTAAACTTAATTTTTTTTACAGAGTATAGCCAAAAGTCTGTAGCTGTGTCCCAATTCGAATGCTGCAACCTTCTAAGGACGCGACCTCAGAAGGCGATCACTCAGTCTTTGAAGGTCGCAGCCTCTAAAGTCCACAAAGAGAACGGAAATGAGACGTCTAGCCTTCGAAGGATCCGTAATTACTCATTCTATCCTTTGTGGCTGGAGAAAATGTTTTTTTTTTAGGGCTGTATTGTAAGCATCCTTCGAATTGGGAAGGCCTTATTAGCCTTAAGTTGCGCTGCAGTGACGTAATCAGTTTTAGAACGCAACCTTTGATTTGGGAAATAGCTTGTGAGACTACCAAGACCAGAATAAATCTATTGAATCTGTCTAAAATGTTAGGAATTGTATAAATGTTCACGGTGACCAACACTTTTAAAATAATTAGATTGGGGGTGCACGAGTCACGTGTCAGGTGTGCAATAAGCTGCTGTTCTTCATAAAAGTTTGCACCTAAAGACGCCCTCTATTAAGCTTCAAAAACGACGTCAAAGCAGTCATTGCAAAAAAAGACTGCCACGTACGCAGCTCATTTTTTCATCATCATCGCTTGTACTGTTCGTATTGCTGCTGTGCCTTCGGAGGCCTTCCACTGCGTTGGATTGATTTCTCTTTGAGACAGATAATTACTCTCTCCGTTTGGCAAAGGAAATGTGTAAATAGCTTCGCGAGTCCCACCCCCGAGACATCGTGTCTTTGCATGCCTTCCATCTGCCAGAGCTCAAGGGGTAACAGCTTACAACATTTAAAACATCGCAGACTATTATCCAACACCAGCACCCTAAACTAACATCTACCGTAAACATAAATAAATAAATAAATAGCATGGTTGTGCAATGTAGTGTGGTTGTGTTTGTGGTGGCTGTGGCATAAACAGCAAACAGTTATTCTCTGGTTTTAATGGGAACATCGCTCTTAATGAGCACTTTGCCTTTATAATCCATTGTTTGCTGTGAACATCGGGATGATTGTATTTGAGGAAATGGACAGTTGCTCCGGGCACTATAGCTTTCTGAATGAGTACTGTTCATGCCTCTTCATTTCTGCATGCACACATGAGAGAGCGAGAGAGACCTTGACACTAGAAAGATGTTGATGAGCCTACCAAAATCAACATCCCATCATTTCTCAAACCACATTCCACATAAAGAAGCTATTTTCCCCCAATACAAAAAAAAATTTCCTAGCATGCTGGATGGATGGATATTGCTAAAAAGATGTACAGAGAAATCACATGTGTCCATACATTTTGAAGGAGATGAAGGAGATGGGTCTGTCTGCGGACTGCAAGACAGGGCCGTAACAGGACAGGGCATAACTGGAAGCAGGGGCTTAACTTGACGTTGTCCCAATTACACAGAAACAAGCGATATGTCAAAACGTTAAAGTGAAATGTTGTAAAATCTCACCAGATGAGCGCTGTTATATCCTGATCGTACACCAATCTCACAAGACTTACCGTGGGTTCACACCAGCCGCGTTTGAGGTGTCAAAATCGCGTCTACCGCGCCTAGTTTGCCGCTTGAACATTTTGAGTTTACTCGCTTTATTCGCGAGTGAAAGCCGTGTGTGAAATTCTAGTCATTGAGACTTTCACATGTCATGGGAGGGGCTTCTGCGACTCCGCTCGCTTTCTGTAATCACGTCACTACTAGAGCAAGCTCCTGATTGGTTAAAGGAATATTCCATTTTCTTAAAAGAAAAATCCAGATAATTTACTCACCACCATGTCATCCAAAATGTTGATGTCTTTCTTTGTTTAGTCGAAAAGAAATTATGTTTTTTGAGGAAAACATTGCAGGATTTTTCTCATTTTAATGGACTTTAATAGAGCCCAACATTTAATACTTAACTCAACACGTAACAGTTTTTTTCAAAGGAGTTTCAACGGACTATAAACGATCCCAAACGAGGCATAAGGGTCTTATCTAGCAATACGATTGTCATTTTTGACAAGAAAAATAAAAAATATGTACTTTTAAACCACAACTTTTCGCGTAGGTCCGGTCCAGCGCGACCTAACGTAAATGCGTAGTGACGTAGGGAGGTCACGTGTTACATATATAAAACACACATTTGCGGACCATTTTAAACAATAAACTGACACAAAGACATTAATTAGTATCATTTGACATACAACAACGTAGGAATGGTCCTCTTTCTCAACACTTGTAAACACTGGGGCCGAGTTTCCCGTTCGTCCTCTGTGACCTCTTGACGTCATGACGTATTGCGTGGGGTCAGCTGGCGCATCACGACCGGATCTACATGACGAGAAGTTGTGGTTTAAAAGTTTATATTTGTTATTTTTATTGTCAAAAATGACAATCATTTTGCTAGATAAGACCCTTATGCCTCGTTTGGGATTGTTTATAGTCCTTTGAAACTCTGTTGAAAAAAAACATTAAGTGTTGAGTTAAGTATTAAATGTTGGGCTCTATTAAAGTCCATTAAAATGAGAAAAATCCTAGAATGTTTTCCTCAAAAAACATAATTTCTTCTCGACTGAACAAAGAAAGACATCAACATTTTGGATGACATGGTGGTGAGTAAATTATCTGGATTTTTCTTTTAAGAAAATGGACTAATCCTTTAACGTGGCGTTTTTCCTCCAAAGTTCAAATTTAACGCTCAATTCACGTCATACGCACGAACTAGACACTCGAATGAGGCGGAATCGCGTCTACCTTGCCGCACTAAACATCTCATTCACGTCACAAGACCTTTAGACGCGCGTCAACACGTCTTCACATTGACTTAACATTGAAATCACCGCGGCTGGTCTGAACGCAGAATTAGGCTGAGTAATTCTCGCTTTTTAAAAGCGCTCTAAACAAATTCACAAATTTTAGGCCAAAAAACATTTTTGTTACATACAGCAATCATCTCCTACTGCAACTTTTGTTAGTTCCTGTAGGTAACTTTCCGTGGTCCTAAGATTTGTAAAGTGGAGGAAAGGACAACACTGGGATATTCTGCCCCAAAGACAAACTTCCTATCTGATTTTTTGCTCTACTAATAGTTTCTTAAATGTGATATCTGGACAGAAATAATGTATTATGTGTTTTGTTGTTTAGCAATGATTATTGTTGTGTGTCTTATTCACAAATTAAAACCTTTAAACAGACGTCATGATTCAGCAGTATCGTACGTTTGCACTTGCAAAACTTGTAAAATTTAGCATCAAATTTTAAACCAACTCAAACCACAAAGCCGGCGTCATGGGGGGCATTTGCGGGCCATGCCCCCCCCCAAAAGAGGTTGTTGTGGACCCCTACCTTACACAGATTTTTATTAATTGTAGATTTTTAAGCTCAATGTAAAGTGTGGCTGTTTTTACTTATTCATTTAGCTGATGCTTTTATCCAAACCGACTTACAATTGCTATATATGTTGGATGTCACACGCCTCTGGAGCGTGTCTTGCTCAGGGACACAATGGTGTGTCACAGTTTGATTCGAACCTGGGTCTCTCACACCAAAGGCGTGTGTCTTAGCCATTGCGCCATCACCCCTATACGTTTTTGCAAGTTATTGTTGCTGTTTGCATTTTTCACATTGCCTACTGTAAGCATAGACTTACTCGCATGAGTTGCATCTTTGAATGAAGCATTTCCTTTGTTTGATCAAGGGTTCTGGTCACAAAACAGTATACTGTATATGCATTGCCATCTACTGTTTAAGACAGTGTACTGCTTGCAGGAGATCTCCAATTTAAACCCATGTTATAAACAAATGCAGTGGAAGATCCCAAATAAATCTGAATTTAATCCACTTTTGTCTGTGATGTTTGATGATGTCAACATGAAATCAATATTAACCACTTTAATTTCGCAATACACATTCTTGTTTATATTTTAAATGATTCTTTGGTTTGTGTTGTTATATAGTACCAAAGTTTTCACAGTCTTTCATCAAAACACAATAAATTGCTCTGCCTGAAACTAGTTTTTCTTATCGGCTGATGTCAACAAGCCCACTTATTGTTAAACCCGTCCATGCCATCCTTTACTGGAGAAACATTCACAATACAATCAATACCAGACAGCACAGATTTAATAAATGCTTTTTAATTCTTATATTTGTGTTTCATTAAACTCTTTAACTCTGCGTTCTTGACATCTTAAACGTTTTCCTGTGCTTCATCAAAATTCCTCAGGTCACATCATTTTAGATGTAGATCATTTGCGAATAGCAAGTTTAAGTCATCCCACATATGCTTCTTTAAATTGATATCTGGATTTTGGCAGGACCGCTCGAGACCATTAACCTTTTTGGTTTTAAGTCACTGCATTGTGGCTTCTCTATATGCTTCAATTCCTTTTGAAAAATGAAGTGGCTCTAAAGTGCCAGCGTTTCTGCTGATTGAGGCATATTACCCTTATGAGATATTTCTACAGTCAGCTCCATCCATTTTCCCTTTCCCTTTATAGGTTTTTCACAGGGAAACCTCCATAAATGAGTTGTTTTGATGGGGAAAGGTTTCTTCTGAGGGATTTCGAGCAAAATTGGTGTTTTATGAACTTACAGCATACTGCAGCTCAATTGGTAGAGCATTGGCACTGCAAATGTCTTGGTTTCGATGCCAAATACATATAGGTGTCGATCTGGATAAAAGTCAGGTAAAAAATGTGATTTTGATCTGATCCATACTGTGAACATCTCTATAAAAATTAGGGAGATAATTACCTGCTGTTTTTCGACTAACTCAGGGTTCCTCCAAGGAAATCTAATCCCATCCGGATATAGGAATGTCTATGATTGTGGTAGGTCTATTACTTTTTCACACCTCTTTAATTAATTCCTTCCCTCAATTATGCATAATGTCATTCGTGCATGCGCTGAACCCCTACTGCATTATTTGGGGACATCTACCACCAAATTTACAGAGATCCCATGAAATCACAGATCTCCTTTAATAATAACTGCATCTCGCATGTCATTTAAAAAAATCCAGCCATGTAGAGTTAAAGGGACACTCCACTTTTTTAGAAAATATACTAATTTTCCAGCTCGCGATGCTAATGGTCTAATCAGATTCAATGGATTATGCTAAGCTATGCTAAAAGTAGTAGGGCCAGACCCGGAGATCAGCTGAATGGATTCCAAAATGATAAGAATCAAATGTTTAACTCTAGGGGAGCTGGAAAATGGATTTTATAGGGTAACATACTGGTTTGTTCAGAACAAAGCGTTTAACGATTGGGTCAAGAAAGTTCAATTTCATAATCAGGGAATTTTTTCTCAAGCCTCAAAGATGCCTTGAGGCAAACCCCAGCTGAGATGTGATTTACGCAACCAAAGCATTATTCTTGCCTGCCCTCCATACATGTGCTATAAGATCAGTTGATTAAACCTCTACTATTGAAGGCTGTTATTCGATATAATGAAACTTGTCTCTATTCTGTGACTTTTCTTACCCAATCCTTTCTGGAGGACAACCAGTTATGTATACCCGCTGTGATCTCTCATTTTTGAGCTGGACCTTACTGAACCTTTTTGCCACACATTTTTTCTTATGTCATTGCCTTGACCAGCATGTTTTTACAAACCTCACCTTTATGCCAGTGGCAGTGCCGGTTAATAATCAAACTGAAGAGTGGAGTTCTCAGACAAGGGTGAATTGATAACCTTACTTCAAATCTCAGAGTGCCACTTGACTTTGTAGCTTTAATGTCAACTGGATCTTAAGGATTAAAGGGCACCTATTATGCAAAATCCACTTTTACAAGGTGTTTGGACATGATGTGTGAACACAGCCACCCTATGATGAAAAATCCACTCGCTGCTTATAGCAGTCTCATTAGATATGCCGTTTTGATTCACTTATCAATGTGAGGTCACTTTGATAAAGCCCCGCCCACTAACAGTCCTGCATTACCATAGTTTCCACCCTAAGCGAGATACTATTAATCAGATCTATTTGAACTGAAAGCGATCACTGTCTGTTTGTAAGGGAGTGAGGAGCAGCAGCTCATTTGCATTTAAAGGTACAGCCATTAAGACCACCCAAAAAAGGGGCATTTTGGACATGCTATAATAAATTATCTGTGGGGTATTTTGAGCTGAAACTTCACAGACTAATTTTGGGCACAACGGAGACTTATATTACATCTTGTAAAAAGGCCATAATAGGTGCCCTTTAAATAAACATTTTACTCAAAATAATTTGTTCTGTCCTAGTTTACCCCCCATGTTGCTGTAATGCACTGCACATCACTTTGGATAAAAGCTTTTGCCGAATGTATAAAAACATAAATAATTTCCCCCATCTCAGTCAGGTGAAAATAAAGCTATGCAATAAATTGTATCCAGCTACTACAGTATGTATTTGTTGTCATTTAAATTAATTTAACAATACGCATTCACATTGCATAATGTTTAATGGGCACATGCCACCCTTTATGATGTATGATAAAACTTATAACATGAGAAGTTCAAGGAAAATGTTATAAACTGTCTCGGTAACCTTTAATAACTTGCCTAACCTAGTTGGCACAGCCTGACTTTGCCATCTTGGGTGTGCGTCAGTCGCGGATAACCAAAAGTGAACAACAAGATGAAATATACACGATTTTTGGGGATATATATTGATATTGAAAATCATTTCGAATTATTCTGTGGGGGAAAAAATCAAAATACAGCAAAAAAAAAAATCAAAAATTATTTTATGGAGAAAAACGCTTCTTTTTTCATATTTCCTTTTTAAATCATATTATTTTATATGATACGTTTTACATTCATAAATGCAAGTCGTTTGGGTTACCACTCAACGGTTGTGACAGCCGCGGCTTTAACCCGTCACTCAAGTGGCCACACCCTTAAGGGGGTCGCACCCCGAACGCACAGCTCAGCGCTGTTCTAAAAAAAGATTTTAACACATTGTTTTCTATTAGTATATGCACACCAGTGCCGACAGGTGGCACCTGTGCACCGAGCCCAGCAACGACTTTGGAAGTTGCTCAAATCCCTGTCGCGCCACAGAGCGCAACTCACATAGTTTAACATAAAATAACATAATATTTGTCACAAATAATTAACGATTAACATTGGCTGCTAACGTAGATTTTGCAGTAGACCCTATCTGACTAAGCTTGTGCTATTTAATGTGCATTTCCGGTGTACAATACCTCTGAGTTGTCCTAGACACGATAACTTTAAGGCTTTATTTTTTTAAATGGGCTACAAAAAAATCCACCCCTCACATTAATCATTTGTAAATGAATGGATAAATGATCTTTTTAGACCAAAAACACTTTTTTTGTACCAGAATGTAAACATATTTATTTCTGCTGTAAAGTTTGGCATTTTAACATGGTGGTCTCTGAGAATTGACAGTCGATGAATTGAATTGCAGTTTATTCACTTACGTATTGGCTTCACGTAAGGGAAATGGGTTATTTATTATTTTTTTTTACTAGCCGTCTATATTTAATAAAGCCAGAAATAATTCACAAGACACATCTGCGTATCTCGTATATTGAAAAATAAAATAAAAATCATATGGCATGTCTACGAAAAATGTAATGTGTGTACTAATTTTCTGCTTCTAGACTAAACTCCAGAACTTATGCATGCATCATATACAGGATTCCCACTTTATGCTTACATATTTTTTATATTATAGTAAATAAGTAAGGGATAATGTAGAGGCAGCCGGTAGTTATTGGGAAATAAGCCCCGACAGTGTGATCAGGACCCGACGCGAAGCAGAGGGTCTTGTATCACACTGAAGGGGCTTATTTCCCAATAACTACCGGCTGCCTCTACATTATCCCGCTTATTACACGGCTACTTGCCACATAAGAAAAAAACCTGGACATGAATATGAATTTGAAACATTTTATTGGCATATTTGTTTTAAATTAACATTTTTATCCTTCCGCGAAACTTTGCACAGATGCATAAAATGATCGTAATACCTTATTAAGATCCTCTGCTTCATACTTGTCTGTCTCCATTTTTTCTCTTTAACCAGTCATTGAGAAGTTTTAATGCCCATTCTGTATTTTTTGTGTGTTGGCTTCGTAGCTGTCATGCTCTATTTTGTCAAGTTCAGTCTCAGTAAGCTCTCTGTGTCTTGTTGTGGTTGTCGAGTGTTTGTCACAAGATGGCGCCAAACAGACAGTAATCTTTATTGATCTTTATTGGCGCGGAGCGATTTTACTCGTGCAAGTAGTCCGGCTATGCGTTATTATTTTGGAGCGGTTATTATTTGAAAAGAACGAACCTGCAAATGTCTCAACTGACCAATCAGAATCAAGCATTCCAGAGAGCCGTGTAATAAATGTTAATAACGTTGGAACCCGACACACCCACCTCTGTTGCTTAGCAGTCTGCTAAGTTCTCCTTTATGGCTATGTCAGAAATGGCACCGTGTTATCATTTAAAGACGACAACAGCACTTACTCTTCTCTTTCTTTGGCAGATTGAGATGCTTAACACACCAAACTTTTCAAATCGCTCCTACCTGTCTGCAAACTGCAAGTTTTTGTCACTTCATCTGTGATTACAGACACCGACTGCCTCTGGCTGTGCCCTTGATATTCTGTCTGTTGTCACTTGGCCTTATGGGTAAATCCAACCTCGTGTATATTTTCAGCAGTTAAGCGAAGAAATTGATGTGGTATGACAGTAATTTTTATTTAAACAAAGGAAGATGAATCTGTGAGTCAGGCTGGGTGTGACACGCGATATCACTGCCCATCATTCACACCTTTCTTCATTGTGGGATATAATGTACGTGATAGCTGAAATGTGTTGGTGGTCCCACAACTCCCCCTGCAGAGAGGAGATGGTACTGCGGCTAATGCACAGAGGAGAAAGTTAAGGTAAGTTTTGTTGGACTTTCATCATGTAGATGCGCATTCATAAAGAGAAAGATCATTATGGACATTGCGTCATGCAGTACGCATCTGCTTCATAAAACACATCCCTTGATATTTTACATTACTTAGAATTGTGGGTTTATGTTAATTTTGAAATAAATCATTTGCTAGTTTGTGTAAAAATGAAGCAAAAAAGATGGTGCAAGTGTTTATGCAACTGTGATTAATGGTTTTGAATTATTAGGGGAATTATTCATATGCTATTGTAACATATTTTATGCCTCAAACTATTCTTCCTCGAGCAGTACATCTCATTTATACTGGATGTCTATGCAAACCACTTTTAAAATATTATATCACGTGACCCAACTGTTTTATATGCGAGATTTGCCTCTGTATGTAGAACTAACGGAATGTTCGTATTAATTAAAACTAAATGAGCAGAATGATTCACAACATGATTGCACACAGCCATAACATTAAGTGCAGCGGCAAAGAGACACAACAATTTGTTAGATGAATTACATTGCAGGAGCAGTTTTATTTGTGTCAATTGATGCAGAAAGTTTTTAAATAGAAGGTGTTAGGGTGGGATATTCATTACAATAAACATAACCTAATAAGAATAAATGTGTCAAAGGATTTATTAACTTATAAATCCCCCCTAAAATGCCAGGCTTGGATTGCAGCTCACACAGAAAGAAATGCTATGTGTTACTAAATGTTTAGGGTCACTTTTTCATTCTTCATTTAAAGGGGTACTCCACTTTTTTTGAAAATATGCTCATTTTCCAGCTCCCCTAGAGTTTTAAACATTTTATTTTTACTGTTCTGGAATCCATTCAGCCGATCTCCCGGTCTGGTGGTACCACTTTTAGCATAGCTTAGCATAATTCATTGATTATGATTAGACCATTAGCATAGTGCTCAAAAATGATCAAAGAGTTTCAATATTTTTCCTAAAACTTGACTCTTCTGTAGTTACATTGTGTACTAAGACCGACAGAAAATTAAAAGTTGTGATTTTCTATGCAAATATGGCTAGGAACTATACTCTCATTCTGACATAATAATCAAGGACTTTGCTGCCGTAACACAGGCGCAATGATTTTACGCAGTGCCCGAAAATAGTCCCCAGCTATTTTAAGTTACCAAGGGGACTATTTTCGGGCAGTGCGTAAATCATTGCGCCTGCTGCAGTCATGTTACGGCAGCAAAGTCCTTGATTATTACGCCAGAATGAGAGTATTATTCAAATCGCAACTTAAAATTTTGTGTTGGTCTTAGTACAAAATCTAAAAATATTGGAAAATATTGAATATTGAGAAAAATATTGAAACCCTTTGGTCATTTTTTAACGCGATACTAAATGGTCTAATCAGATTCAATGGATTATGCTAAGCTATGCTAAAAGTGGTAAAGCCAGACCCGCAGATCAGTTGAATGATTCCAAAAGGTAAAAACAAATATTTAACTCTATGGGGGGCTGGAAAAAGAGCATATTTTCTAAAAAGTAGAGTGTCCCTTTAAAATTTGACACAAGGAAATTGCAAGTGCTTCTGTGTGGCTTAGCATTGTAGTACAGCATTGTGTAAGTAGTGCAAAAAGTCATGAGTTCGAACCCAAATTTGACATTCCGTACTTTTGTCTCTTATTCAGATTTTAATATTTCGACATTTCTTGACTCCACAGCAAACAGAGCAATCTTGCCTTTATTTTCCTACTTATACACTGTAAAAAAATACTCTGGAGGATGTTAAATACAACCCATAAAAATTTGTTATAGTTTACTTGAGTATATGAGCTAGCAAGTAAAATACAAAATAATTGGTACATTCTACCTACACTATCTATTTTTAACTGTAATAACTGCAACACAAAAAAATAAGTAAAATAAACCGCAAAATATTAGCTTTGGCACCGCAAAGTGTGCATGCATCAATATCTTCATTATAGTGAAGAGAATTATAATGAGTTGAATGTGGTGCATGCATACCAACGGAAACACTGATGAACTGAACGGTGACTTTCAACAAAAAACATCAATAATGGTACAAAAAAATGTAAAACTCTAAGAATTGTTATTAATAACTGTTTATATGTCTCATCAGTTGTTATTCTTTGACCGAAATTAAATTATTCTACATTTTCAGATGCTGGATGCTGCAAGGGCTTATCGGTATTCCTTACATAATTTTAAACTGATCATTTTAAGTTAATTACACTTGAAATTTTAAGTTTATGGTTTTGTAAGTTAATAATGGATCCAAAATGCTAAACTTAAGTCATTACTGCTTGACTTTTGAGTACAAACTGCATTAGGGCTTTCGGTGTAAATGTTTAATATTTATTGTTGAGAGAGCTCTTAAAAGTGTCTACCATATTAATTAAACAATTAAACAGTTAATTAATGCAATCACAGTGTCAGCTAAATGTACGGCTTTCTCGCGCCAACAGAGAGTGCTATAATGACCCCTTCTGCTATGTTGGGTGCTGTGGTGGGCAAACACAAAGAATACGTTTGTTCAATACAAGAAAGCCCTGTACAGTTCGTACAGAAGCATTAGAGTACTTAAGCTATGTGTTGCATTCAAAACTGCACAGAGCAAATGAATGAGTAATCAGTGGTATACATATGCATCATTTAGGGATTGCTTATTTTGCAGTTCCACTAAGCATTGTAATCAATCAAGCCAAACACCGCAGGGTTCAACATCTATTTGTTTGAAATATATAATTCATTTGTGGTGTCGTGGCTTTGAGACTGGAAGGAGTCCCGCAAGGCCCAACACTTGGCCTCCTTTTGTTTTCCCTTAGGTGTCTTTAAGTCCACTACTTCATTTTCTTCAACATACTTTTTTTTTCATTCTGCGACCTAAGAACTTGTCGAATGATCACTGTTCTTGTTTCAGTAGAAAGTTTTGTCCATCTCCTCAACAGTGCTGTTAAAAATAAGGATATTGTGTAATAATGTCTCCTGAAGAAAAAAGTCTGCCCTCCTGAACTTCCTAATCAAAAACAGCTTTCCCGAATGCCAATTACTGGCAGACCATGCAAATCAGTCTGAGGAAAGAGAGCGAGTTTCTTTTTGCTGGCCATCTTTAACCTCTAGAGAATACAGTCGGTCCCTTTGGAGAGATGGAAGTTAATGAAGTGAATGGTTGGATAAGGACTGGAGCTCGGAACATTTTTTTCTCTTTCTCCTTCTGTCTCTTCCTTTATCTTTAATGTCATGGTATAATTATGATAACTCACAGTATGAACACGGTAGAATGTTAGTAGCTAGTAAATAGTGCTTCATATGGTACATTTCCCAAAGCCGGTTTGTTGTGCATAAAATGGAATTAACAAGAGCCTACAACCACTCGTAAGTCTGTTACGTACAACTTTAATAGAACTTTCCACTTGATTTGAGTTCATCAGAGACAAAGGACAACAAATAAACAGCGTTTAAGTGTTTTTATTAGTGCAAAGGCATCCGGAACTGTATTTGAGAATATAATAAACGTAGAAACATAAAATGTCACTTTTAAAATGTTGCTCTTTAATAAGCATAAGTCATTGTAATAGATTAAGAATGTAACATTTCTTAAAATAATACTTTTAAAATCCAGAATGTTGAATTAAGATATTAAAGGAATCAATAAATTGCCAAAAATAGCTTAACCCTTTGTAGTTCTGCGTACTCACTGTAAAAAAATTGCAATTACATTTTTAAGTCATTTCGACTTTGATTTTTTTATCCTGACTAGTGATGAGTTAACTTATAAAGTTGAATTAGCTTCGGTTAGCATTTGGTGACCAGTAGATAATGCATGAAATACCAAAATGCTACCAATGTAAAAGAACAAACCATGTTAAAAAAGGATACTGGCGAGACCAATTGATTTAGATGTTGAATTAGATGTTTCTAGTAGTGTTCTCGAGACCGGTCTCGGTCTCAAGACCGTTCTCAAGACCACTTTTTAAAGGTCTTGGTCTTGTCTTGGAATCGACCGCATTTTTACTCGGTCTCGTCTCGGTCTCAGATAAAGAGGACTCGTAATTTTATTTCAAGACCAGTCAAGACCACAACTGTTGGCACACTGCAAAAAATTATTTTCAAGAAAAAAATTCTTATTATTTTTGTCTTGTTTTCAGTAAATAAAGAAAATAAGTCTAGTTTTTAGAGCAAAAGTGATTTTGTTCATAAAACAAGCAAAAAAAAAAAAAAAAAAAAAATCTGCCAATGGTTTAAGCTAATTTTTCTTGAATTTTTCTTGAATTTAGTGTTTAAGAAAAAGGTTCAAGATATTGTTGCTTGTTTTATCCACAAAATCACTTAAATTTGATATTTTTGGTCTAAAAACTAGACTTATTTTCTTGGGTAGTTTTGCTCATCAAAAAAAGCATCTTAATTTAAGATTTTTTCAATATTTTTACTGAAAACAAGACAAAAATACTAAGAACATTTTTTCGTGAAAATATTTTTTTGCAGTGCACATCCCAAATTAATTTTTTATAATTTTTTATTAATATTAATTTTATACAGTTTATTCAGGTTTGGCATATGATGTTGGCATTGTTTAAGCATTGTTTAAGTTTCTCCCAATGACAGTTTTTCTAATTTTATAACTAAAAACACCTGCATTGTGTTAAGTGGATGGCAAGCCATGGAAAGAGGTTAATTTGATTTCAGCTCTTTAGTGTTTGTTCACTTTTATTTGCTTATAGACAAAGATAAATTCCCACATATCTGCAATGCCTTTGATTATTTTATCAACTTTTATCAAATAAGTGTTTTAATGCACTGACTCACACAGGTCTTGGTCTTGACTTGGTCTCAGCCTGTCTTGGTCTTGACTCTGTATCGACCCTTTAAAGTCTTGGTCTTGTCTCGGTCTCGGCCTGTCTTGGTCTTGGTCATGACTTGGTCTCGGTTTAGGTGGTCTTGACAACAACACTAGTTTCTAGATTGTACACTACCAATGATTTATTTAACAGAAAGAGTAAAAAAAAAAAAAAAAACTTTCTATAAGTAAGTAATAATTGATGACAGGCAGTTGAATATAAATATAGTATATAATATAAATATAGTATATAATAAACTATAGTAACTAGTACCTTATTGGGCAATCTGTTGAATATAAATATAGTATATAATATAAATATAGTATATAATAAACTATAGTAACTAGTACCTTATTGGGCAATCTCAACTGTTTGGTTGAGCATGTTTTCAAAATTATTACAAGTATGCTAGGAAATTAACTAAGATCAATAAAAAATATATAATTATTTTTCAGCCTTCAACCCACCTGTGTAGGGTCCATCACTCTTGTGTCCCCCCATAGAAACTTTATGATATAAAACTCAAACTAGGATTTTTAATTAAACTAAAAAATAATACTGTAAAGTAAAACAAGTAGTTATGTTGGTTGGTTCCCTTATTTTAATAACGTAAATTTAATAACATATAATCTATGAGAATTTTTTTTATGCAATTTCAAAACTGGGCCCCCTGTCACCACCTGGTGGCCCTCAATTTGAGAATCACTGTGTGATAGTAAATGTTTTACATTAAATACTATTTTAAGGCCCATACAAATAACATTTAGTGTCAATAAGACAAACAACAAATGTTTTTTGTTGTCATCGACCCATGGAACTGAAAAAAAAATGCTGCAGTGCTGCATAGGTTTAATCAAATTGGTTATTAAACTTACTATATGGTTGACATAACTTATAAACAAGATTAAATTATTTAACTTAATTTGTTGAGATTATTTTTAGTATAGGAAAAGCAAAACATAATATAGTTTTTTTGTGTGACTTACAAAGGGTTAACACATCTAAAATATATTTTATATACCGCCAAAACAGACCCTTTCTTATTATGTCTGTTAAGATTAGTGGTATGATATTGTAATGTTAAAGAAAAACCTCTTTTACTCTGTATGACATTGTTGGAATATTAACTTTAGTATGAAATGTATCCCTAATGAAATTTCTGTTTGTATTCACCTGCACGTGTCTGTCTCTTTCCTGCTGGTCTCTCTCTCTCTAAAGGTAATTAAATGCAGTGTGTCGGCTGGCTGCTAACAGAGATGCCAGCAGTGGACGGTGTTCGGCGTCGGTTCTGTGTCTCCAAAGGAAGATTGAGTCTAATGCCCCCGGAGTAACTGCAGTGTGAAGCCACAAAGAGGGAATTGTGCTGGTTACCATCCAAAAGAAGAAAGACGGGCCTTTGCCAACCGTTCGTTTGTACACAATAGGATACTTTATCACAAGGGTACAACATTTTTATAGAGCCAGTCATATTACATCGTTATGTTTGAATTAGTTGTGCCCTTGACTGCAATTGCATAAGAGCTACATACAAACAAATTTGCAGTTACAGTTCCCTGGGTGCTTTTGAAAGTTACCTTGACATGTCAGCTGTGCCACGGGCCTTTGGTAGCATTGATTGCTCCCTAATCTGCAGTCTCATGTGCCTTCCAGTTACCTCCCTCCTGCTGGTTTCCCCCCTCTTCCTAGTACTGTTTTAAAATGAACACTAATGGCTGTATTTTCCTTCTCTGAGGTCTTTGTTTTCTACAAGGGGGAACAAATCAGCTCATATCCAGGAGTTAAAATGGATTGGAACATCATTCGATTAATGAGAAAATAAAAAACGTACAGGTTTAAGTGTATTAAAGCATTACATTTTGGGTTATTCACCGGCAGACCCTGGTTAAGGCGCCAATTGCCTAGAGCTGTACTGTTGTCAAGGGCTCACCTCCCTCCTGTCAGTTCCTGTGAATTCATAACACAGGTGGGTTTTAAAGGTGACATAGAATGATTGAACGGAGTATTTATCCTTGTTCTGTGATGTGACATGTAGACAATTTTTTTTTTTGTTTGGGTCTGTAATGCCTTAGAAGCTTCCTAAAAACCTCTCTCAGATAGCTCTATTAGGGTGGGGGATTTTAAACAAGTGGTTTTGCACCTATTTGGCTCCCCCTACTGGCCTAACTTGCAATCTCATTACTGATTGGCTGACTTTGCTGCCACAAAAAAAATTATCCAATTATTTTAAAGTGGAGGGGCAGGGAGATGCCTGTGATGTCATAAGCATCAGTTTATCAGATTGGGCCGTTTTCTGGCTGACATTTCTAAAAGAGGAATTACTATGAGACTGAGATGTTTAGCATGTTGTCTAGCACTTTTTGTATGTTTGTGAATGTGGGTAGACTACCATTATTCAACAAAGACAAGGTAAAAATGATTTTTCATTCTCTGTCCCCTATAAACCCGGGACTGTGTGTGTCAAAAGCATGAATCATATTACTGGACCACTACATGAATTTTTGATTTATACTTTATTTTTTATGACTTGAGCAAATTACAGTTTTTACAAATACTGTAAGAAAACCAAAACACAGTAACAGGGACTCATTTTAATTTAATAAATACGATTTCACTAAACAGAAACAATTGCACGTAGCACAGAGCTGAGGTCAAAGAAAGATTAAAAAAAAACATCAAACATACACAGCTAAAATCGTTTATATATTTATATTTATATTTATATATATATATATATATAAAATCTTTACAGTAATAAAACTCTTGTCTTCTACAAAAATAATCTTCCTTACTCTTAAGAGAGAGAAGTGTCAGCGTTGGACTTTGATTTCCTGGCTGCCACAGTTTGTCCATTCAAAGCTCATAAAGTGTCCTGTTTTATTCCCGGATCCGAATGGAAAACCCAATTTGATAAAGTTAAATTCGGACTTAATTTCTTTTACGTGTGCCCCGAATAACTTATATATCGTTTTTATCTTCCGTGGACAATTCAGGGCAAACTCTTTAATCGTATTGCTATTGTCCTCTTTATGGCCCCTCCCCATACCCACAATCCCCTGCACTCAGTTTCAACTTAGGGTTAAGTTGCATCACCTGTCGTCTCATATGTTTAAGATGGCATCAGAGCATTGAGCTTATGACTTATGAAAATATAATCTCTTTTGTGATCGTATCCATCGTATCCATAATGACCTATTTATCAAAATGATTCATCTTCTACCTCTGTGAGATGCTTACAGCTTAAAAAAATATTAGGGAAAATTAAAGAAAAAATATCAAAGCTCTATTTTAAACATGCAGTCGTCGATATACTGGCAATTCAGTACTAAGCATAATATACATTCATTGGTATTTGGAAAACGTATAGCCATATTATAATGTATAGCTCAAATCAAATGAAGACAGTGGAAATGGCAACAATCTAAAATAAAGTTATAAACAAAGTTATTGGATATATGATGTCATAAATAGTGCATGGATGATGTCATGGCCTAATATATAAAGTGTTATATATTATAATTATTTTGGCACTGTAATGGTACCGAGTTATTCCCAGTTCTTAAATCTCAGTACCAAGTCTGTATTTTAATACTAGCTTTACTGTGTGGCGGTTGTTTACTATAAACAGATGTTTTAAAGGTGCAATGTGGGACTTTTAGAAGGATCTATAAACAGAAATTCAATACATAACCATATTATCAGTGGTATATAAAGTCGTTACATAATGAACTGTATTGTTTTTATTACCTTAGAATGAACCGTTTTTATCTACATACACATGTTTCTACTGTTTTACAGAGCTCGTTTCGTCCCTATGTTGTCTCAGACTACGACATGTCCTGTGGCAGCTACCGTAGCTTCTCTTTGCGTTCGAAATTGAGGTTGGTTGTAATTTGCAATCTTACTGCTAGATGTCGCTAAAAAACCCACACTGGACCTTTAAGACATTTACTTACACATTCATACATTCATATCCGTCAGCCTGTACAATTTACGTGTAAAATGACAGTGATTATAAAAGCATTAAAACATCATGCGGCGTGTACATTTGCTAAATTTTGTATCATGTAACCCCCTGTGATTAAATTTAACATCAAGCATGAAACGGGTCTTGTGGAGTTCATATTATTGTTACCCGCTTGGCCATGATGTCTGAAGGACACCAATTCAGTTCACACAGTATATTTTGATTTGAACTGATATGTACCTGTAAACCAATAGTCCAAGTTATAACAAAATAGCGACACATGATGAATTTAACTTAGAAATTAAGTCAAAATTGCAAAAAGGAAATACATTGAATTTTAGTAGTAAAATCATCATCTTTGTTTTACATAGTTACACAAAATGAAACCCATGTTTCATTTGACTGAAATTATTAACAAATGTGTAGTTTATTTTTAAACCATTTCTAAAAAGTCACGTATTCATGTTCCACTCATGAATACCGTACTGCCACTGTTAGAAATAACATGAGAAGACACTTACGAGAAACCAAGATTAACTTTCCCCACCCTTTTTCATCCTTGCACATGCCGGTTGTTCCTGCTAACTCTGTACATACCGGTGATATTTAGAAATAAACGGCATCAAAAATGTTCTCATATTGAATACACAGACGTATAAAAAGCTGTACAAAGTTTGTTCTAGTATTCACAGAGCACAGTAAACGTAATGTCCAACATGCATGAGTACTAAATAAAGCTTGAAACCTTTGTGTCCGCATGATCAAAGTCTTTAAACATGACGGAGTCCAGAGTTCAAACGTCCATGTATGTAGGAAGATCTGATGAGAATTTGACATGTGGATGAGGTTTGATGCATTCTGGAAGAGAGGACAAACCGACAGGGATCAAATCTGAACCTGTGCCATGATGACACAAAAATACCAAGAGCTTATACATGATATAAAACACCTTATAAAAATACATACTTCAATGTGATTGGCTGGCTTCTACACATGTACATTTATGCAGTTATTTACTTATATAGTATAGTGCCCCAGGGATGACGTTTTTTATAGGCCAACCAGGAAGTTAGTGGGGCACTGGTTCCCTCACCAACAAGATAATCTTCAGAGATGAACGCAATGTTTATGTATTTTGGAGTCGAAATGTGTTAACTAGAAATTAAAAGCTAACCTTAGGCTACAAGTGAACTCAGGGGCATCACAAAAGATCAGATGAAAAAACATTACAGCAGGACGGGAAAAATATTGAATAACGGTGCATCAAAAATGGGCATAGTGTAGGCCGGTCAACAACACAAAAATACTCAGCATAAAACCCTCAACAATTTCGACTGCACATGTAACAGTACCTACAACACCAGCTCAACCGAACAGTGCCAAAGCACCATACCGTAGAAAACAGCAACATGTTAAGTCAATGATTACAATGAAATTCATTATATATGAAAAAGAAAACACACTATAAGAACACAACACAACATACGTGACTCTGGACCACAAAACCAGTCGTACACTGCAAAATAAGCATTTTCAAGAAAAAAAAAACTTCTTTGTATTTTTGTCTCGATTTCACTAAAAATATCAAAAAAATCTTAAATTAAGATGCTTTTTCTTGATGAGCAAAAAGACCTAAAATGTAAGTGATTTTGTGCATAAAACAAGCAAAAAAAAACTGCCAATGGGGTAAGCAAAAATATCTTGAACATTTTTCTTAAACACTAAATTCAAGAAAAATTCAAGAAAAAATTGCTTAACCCATTGGCAGATTTTTTTTTTTTTTTGCTTGTTTTATGCACAAAAACACTTAAATTTTATATTTTTGGTCTAAAAACTAGATTTTTGCTCATGAAGAAAAAATAGATTCATTTAAGAATTTATTTTTATTTTTATTGAAAACAAGACAAAAATACAAAGATTTTTTTCTTGAAAATCTGACTTTTAGAAATATCTAAAAATTCTTAAATCAAGATGTATTTTCTTGATGAGCAAATGACGTAAGAAAATAAGTCTAGTTTTTAGACAAAAACTATACAATTCAAGTGAATTTGTGCTTAAAACAAGCAAAAATATTTGCCAATGGGGTGAGAACATTTTGCTTTAATTAAGTGTTATTTTTAGAATTTATTCTCAACCCCATTGGCAGATATTTTTGCTTGTTTTAATCACAAATTCACTTAAATTGTATATTTTTGTCTAAAAACTAGACTTATTTTCTTACGTCATTTTGCTCATATAGAAAAAGCATCTTGATGTAAATTTTTTAGATATTTTTACTGAAAACAGAACAAAAATACTAAGTAAGAAAGTCATTTTTGCAGTGTAAGTCGATGATGTTCAGAACATTTTATCCAAATGTGCCAATTTAACCCAAAAACCAAAAAGTGGTGGGGACAAAATCAGCCATTTCAAAAAGTGGTGGGGACATGTCCTCAGCATCCCCAGTGTAAATGACACCTATGAGTGAACTCTCTCAAACTCAACATCATTACCACTAAGCTTCTGACAACTCAACTTTATTAAACACAATTAAAAACATAATTCCTGAAGGGAAATACTCTGTGGATTAATCTTTTTTTTTCGAGATCTTCATGTGTGATGACGTTTAAAGTCCTAGACAAAGTCTTTAGTCCCATGTAGCAACCACCTTTTTAAAGACACTTAAAGCTTTAAACAGTCATGAGTTGAGGATATACTGATGTGTTTTATGTCATAGAATAAAATGTGAAAATATCTTGGGCTTATGTTAACCCAAGATCTTATTAAAGGAGTTTAACCAAAACCCCATAAAAAAATCCTTTCATTGAACCAGAAGTGCTAAAATGCTAACTCGTTTTATCCCTAGCTAATCGTCCCTTTGTTGCTCTATTGCAATGCTAAAGCAATGCTTTGCCAGCTGAGCTACTTTCAGAAGTTTTACGTTTTTTATTGGTCTGCTAAGAAATAAAGTTGTGTTAGTAGCCACTAGATAATTTGAGTTTTTCCTAAAAAAAAAAAAAGGTTAGTGCAAATAAACAAGAAATCCTTTAGGATACCTGCACTCTGTATTTTCTAAGTTAAATAGTTCTTAGTACGTTTGGACAGGCTGAAGTTCAAAAACTTTCAACGTGTTTGATTCCCAATGAGCCAACGTATGATGTTAAGATCCAAGGGTATGTAAACATCTAAACCGCAGCATCGTTGTATAACCTCAGTTATTCAGTCTAAAGTATATGGATAATATATCTTTCAAGCCAGACAGCTTCCTAAGGGCACTATGAAGTAAATAAAATCTCTTATTTTTACTATGGTACTGTGTTACTGTACATCAGGAGACCTCAGTAAATGAGAGCATTACTCACCGATGACCTGTGTGCTGGGCTCGGGGTCCAGTGGCTCCAGTGAGGTGAGCAGTTCTCTTTGAGAACTGCAGCTGGGTGTGCTGTCAGTTGGGCTCACTGGACTCTGGATCATTTCTTGTTCTTTTTCGTCCTGCATCGCTGCATAGAGGTGGAGGCCTGGGATCTTCCTTGAGGAAAGATTTACAATGAGACACAGGCAAAACATGCTGTGTGCTATAAGTATTATTCTACAAAATCACTGTAAAAAATTCAGTATTTTAAGTTAAACCAAGTTCAACTTGTTTTTATAAGTTATATCAACTTATCATAGGTCAAAATTTAAAATAGTAGGTAGGGATGCACCGTACTTGCATTTCAGTACTTGCCGATACCGAGTACTTAATAAAAAAAATATGATTTAAGTTTACAGGTAACAGCTTTAGTCATATAATTTAACAAAGGACTAGTTTTCCAGTTTGTTGTAAACTCTGCCTCTGAGGCATTAACCCCTTACACGCCGCTCAAACATAGACATTTCTCAGACCGTGGTATCAATCCCTGGTATCGGGGGACTTTTAACGAGTACGAGTACTTTAGAAAATGTGGTATCGAGGCCGATACCCGATACCAGTATCGGTATCGGTGCATCCCTAATAGTAGGTTTATTAACTTGCAAAACCAAGTTGTTTTAATCACATGCTGCATTTTTTTTACAGTGCCTTACTGAAAAAAAACAGCTTAAACCAACTGAAGCTAGTTGGCTGGTTTTAGCTGGTTTAAGATGGAAATAGCTGGTTTAGCTGGTTTCTCAGCCTGGTTTTAGCTGTTCTACCAGTCTGGTCAAGTTGGTCTCCCAGCCTGGCCATGCCGGTTTTAGCTGGTCTCCCAGCCTGGTCAAGCTTGTCTCCCAGCCTGGTCAAGCTTGTCTCCCAGTCTGGTCAAGCTGGTCTCCAAGCCTGGCCAGGCTGGTCTCACAGGCTGGTCAAGCTGGTCTCCCAGGCTGGTCAAGTTGGTCTCCCAGTCTGGTCAAGCTGGTCTCCATACCTGGCCAGGCTGGTTAAGCTGGTCTCCCAGGCTGGTCAAGTTGGTCTCCCAAGCTGGTCTCCCAGGCTGGTCAAGTTGGTCTCCCAGCTTGGTCAGGGTGGTCAAGCTGGCCTTCCAGGCTGGCCAGGGTGGTCAAGTCTTAAACCAGCTAAGACCAGCCAGCCTGACCAGATAAGACCAGCCTGGCCAGCTTAAACCAGCCTGACCAGCTAAAACCAGCCTGACCAGCCATCATGGCCGGCTTAAAACAGCTAAGACCAGCCAGCCTGACCAGCTAAGACCAGCCTGGCCATCTCAAACCAGCCTGACCAGCTAAAACCAGCCTGACCAGCTAAAACCAGCCTGACCAGCCATCATGGCCAGCTTAAAACAGCTAAGACCAGCCAGCCTGACCAGCTAAGACCAGCCTAACCAGCTTAAACAAGCTAAAACCAGCCTGACCAGCTAAAACCAGCTAAGACCAGCCACCCTGGCCAGCTTAAACCAGCTAAGACCAGCTAAAACCTGCCTGACCGGCTGAAAAGTGGTCAAAACCCCTCTTAAACAACATGATAAACCAGCTATGACCAGGCTGGGAGACCAGCTAAACCAGCTTGACCAGCTTAAGCTGGTTTTAGCTGTTTTTTTCAGCAGGGTGAATGTACATGTGCAAAACAAAACAAGTTGATGTGCAACTTTTCTTTGTGCCCTTGAACAGCACTTCAGAAAGGGAACGCCCCATGTAAAATCACTCCGGATAAAAAGAAAATGCTGGTTTTCATCGCTTCATTCGCCGAGTGTAATCAGCCACTAGAAGACACAATTTCACTAAAGGTAATATCGCATAGGGATGATCACTTCCGATTACAATTCACCCGATGACTCACAAAACATGCTTGGGGGGAAGATCACCTAGATGGAAAACAGGAAATGTAAGCTAACACATTATTATCGACTTGTATTACTCATCATTCGGGTAGCCTTTGTTTATAGTTCGTAAGTGTGGCAAGGCAAGCTTTGGATATGCCTCGGGGAGAAATTTGTAATGAGACACGGGTGAGGAACAAATGACCTTTGCGTAATAAGCCTCGCTTTAGAGTTACAACTAGTTAAAACTAGTTTGCATGGGCTAAACCGACAGCTCCCATCGGAAAGCAGATTTTATCCGCCTTTGTCTGCATCATTATGGCGAGAGACTACCGTAAGCAAAAACGGGCAGAGAACTTAAACTCAGCATTGCCTTTGAGGATTCAAAAGCGATTTTATAGTGCTAAATACAGCCGGTTTGGGACGCAGCAGACAGGAAACGCAACACAATGGAGTGCTCATTAGGTTGTGATCTAATGTCCTCATTAACAGGCCACATACGTCGGCAGTGTAAATTTATACTGGTTGCAGAGACCGGACTGATACGTACCAAAAATAAAAGCGTTTGAAAATTCTTGCCACATGTTTAGTCTCCATAGTATCTTGTCTCTCTCTCTCTCTCTCTCTATCCCCTGATCTTGTCGTATTGACCTCTCTTGCCCTTTTCTCGCTCTGCCCAGCGATGAAACGATGCAATCATTTAACATTTCATAAAGGTCAACTTGAAAAACTCAAAGGGCTAAATATTGATAATGTCTGTGCGCTGACTGACATTTCTCATTTGCTATGAGCACTTAGTAAAAAAAAAGAAGAAGGCGGCTCTCCAATAGAGTTGAATCACCAGTCGACACATCCCACCTGTGGTTTATCACATTGGACCCACGAGGGATCAGTTAACTTTTCACATAGCTAAACTGACCGAAAATGTAAAGACTTAAATCTTCACAACATCCCATGAGTACAACCCAAAAAGGATCTTTAAAGCAAATCTGATTGTTCATACGAAGGAGTTTCAGGGTTCCCACACCTTAGTTAACTTCAAAGACCTTTCAAGGACTTCTAGGTCCAATACCCTCAAATTCAAGGACTAAATGTGGTGACACATTTCAAGTGAGAGCAAGGTTACATCGTGTTACCTTTTAAGATACATTGTAGCAGTTCCCTTTCAAGGGAACTTGTGCTGCGTCACTGCGGTGAAACGTTGGGATGCCTCCAGGGGTAAGTGCGTCTGAATGTGTATATCAAATTCAACCAATGGTGAGGCTTAACGACAAAGACAGGGTGACGCGAGAGCCAGGAAGTATATCGCCAACTGAAATATTGCCAAAGACGGCGTTACAGGGACACAGGAAGTATGGCAAGGGAGACGCAGCGTCTCGTTCCCTTTTCAGGGATCAGCAGTTACATACATAACCCGAGACGTTTTCATTTGTCAAACACAACTATGCAAAAAAAGCATTTTGGTATGAATCAACATTCGCATACACGTGTGCTTAAAAAGTCTAGAATTTTTATGATATTATCCTACACTACACAGGGAATAATATGGATTTTTTTGCATAAAATAGATTCAAGCACTTTCAATGACCTGTATCCATCTATGTATATTTTCACAAACTTCCCATGGCCTTGAATTTTTTCCCCAGACTTTCAAGGATTTCAAGGACCCGCCGTGGGAATCCTGGAGTTAATGCGATCAATGTGACTAATTTGCTTATTTAAAGTTTTGTACTACTGTATATGTGTAGGACACTTCAAATATTTCAATACACTTTAATTCATTTTGTATCTATCTATGTCTGTCCGTCCTTCTATCCATCCACATGGTCAGGTTTTACAAATGGACAACAGTACCTTTTGAATTTATAGATGAGGAACACTGCTAAACCCGCCACGACCACAGAGAGGAGCATGAGCATAGCAGAGCCACTGTGGTTCTCACTTGTGTCCACTAGAGGCGCTAGACACAGAGGGAAAACAAGCAGAAGACACGATGGCTTGTTATTAAGCTGCACTCTTGAATAGTTTGCATTACATGTCCTTTAAAATCTGATGCTCTATAGCAGAGTTCATTACACATCCCATGATAAGATGCATGTCTTCCCTCATTCATATTGAACATATCGAACACACTAGCAATTCTTTACCTGCTGATAAATGGGCAGCATATACTGTGATCTGGACTCCTGGTCTGAGTGTGAACTGAACCAGATTCTGATTCAAAGCACTGAGGACCAGTTCTGAGAGCTGAATGGAGAAAGAAAGGGAATGAGAATATTAACAGTATCATGCACATCTTGCAAAAGCACTGCAGATTTTGATAAAAGACATTCCTGCCCTCTAGATATTTAATTTCCCGACACAGTCCTGATGCATTGTGGTTCGACGCACAAGCTTGTGATGATGTTTGTCCTATGCGAGGAGATGACAACTTTGCATAAATCTCCCATATCACCTTCACTCAAAATATAGATATATGAGATGGGATGCATCTCATTTGGGCCTAACATATCGCTCCTCTCCCTCAAACGCAGAGCCCTTGACTGTCTAGTTTTTTTTTATGTATGCATAAATCTTAATCCGCAGCACACATTAATGGCCCTCCTTTGTTTTTGTGTTTAGCTACAGTATGGGTTTCCTTAAGCCTTATCTTAAAAGACGTGAGGTCACAAAACAACTCGAGGAGTCCATTTTTTTCTGCTTAGGCTTCATTAAATCCGTCTCGTTTACTAAATGACTCCTGACTTATTTCAGCGCTCCTTTATGTCTCCGTCTCGCCCACCTTCTCCCTCTCTCTTTATTTCTCGCCTATTTAAAATGAGACCATTCCGTGAATAATTACTTTCTTTATGAATTGTACCAGGGTCAGTAAGTCTATTATACTTTTTTAATAAGGCTATCCACACATTAGACTTTGAACATGCCACCCTTGAATAGAGATTTATGAAGATCGGCTTTTAAAAGGTAGTTTCAAGGTAGATTCGGGGAAGAAAAATGCACTGCACTGGGCACCTATTCAAGAACATCACCTGCGATCTAATATTGCTGGCCTATGGGCGATTGAGGGACTGAAATGAATATGATCCATAGTAATATGACCTTCCCTCTGTACTGTAAGATATCACTGTCCCAAAATTATATAGATGACACCGCTCTCTATGACTGGAGGATATGAGGCATATATTCATATTCAATAATGACTGCTCATCGTTATGGCCAAATACATTGAGCTACATCCGAAATGACCCATAGCTGAACATCCTAAACCCAAAACGAATGAGTTACAGGATGAATTTCATTCAGTTTGACAGCCAAATTAATAAGGCCCTTTTGTAATTGCTAAAACATGTAAAAGGCATTAAGTTAATATTTTGTACACACAACAAAGTATCTAATTTATTCTTTAGCGGGTGAAATGTCAGACCAAGCTATTGATCTGACTCACATGTGTACATTATTGTAATAACTGTAACTGTTCAAAGCAACATTAATTTCTGTTCAACTTTTTCATAAAGTAGTTTGATGCACCTGACAAGAAAACTCACAGTAAGCGTGAGGGAGTGCTCATTGCAGGAGCTAAATGGGCCAACAATGACATCTGCTGGAGAGCCTCTGAAATCCTTATCTCTGGATTTTATAAAGCCCACCTTCTTGCAGTCTTAAAAGATTTTTTTTTCGTCTTAGCAATATAGTGACAAAACAGGATTCAAGAAAGTAAGCGAATTAAGCAGTCCAATACCTGGTCTAAATATGCCGCCGTTTTGTCTGGCTTCCCTTCTGTCACCTCTTTGTCTGGTAACAGGAAAAACTCAGCTGCTGTTGGCAGTCCAGGCAGAACAGTGACCAACAGCTGTTCTGGACTCACACTTGTCGCCTGAACAAAGGACATTACAATACAGACTATTAGAAATACAAAACTTCAACAAACACGAACAGAGTCAGGGTTTCTGATTTTATCCATAAACATTTTTAGTTATGCTGGATGAAAGTCTCCTCACATTCCTCATATACACTCACCTAAAGGATTATTAGGAACACCATACTAATACTGTGTTTCACCCCATTTTACCTACAGAACTGCCTTAATTCTACATGGCATTGATTCAACGAGGAGCTGAAAGCATTCTTTAGAAATGTTGGCCCATATTGATAGGATAGCATCTTGTAGTTGATGGAGATTTGTGGGATGCACCTCCAGGGCATGAAGCTCCCATTCCACCACATCCCAAAGATGCTCTATTGGGTTGAGATCTGGTGACTGTGGGGGGGGGCATTTTAGTACAGTGAACACACTGTCATGTTCAAGAAACTAATTTGAAATGATTCGAGCTTTGTGACATGGTGCATTATCCTTCTGGAAGTAGCCATCAGAGGATGGGTACATGGAGGTCATAAAGAGATGAGCATGGTCAGAAACAATGCTCAGGTAGGCTGAGGCATTTAAACGATACCCAATTGGCACTAAGGGGCCTAATGTGTGCCAAGAAAACATCCCCACACCATTACACCACCACCACCAGCCTGCACAGTGGTAACAAGCCATGATGTATCCATGTTCGCATTCTGTTCACGGCAAATTCTGACTCTACCATCTGAATGTGTCAACAGAAATCGAGACTCATCAGCCCAGGCAACATATTTCTTCTGCTGTTGTAGCCCATCCGCCTCAAGCTTGTGTGTGTTGTGGCTTCACAAATGCTTTGCTGCATACCTCGGTTGTAACGAGTGGTTATTTCAGTCAAAGTTGCTCTTCTATCAGCTTGAATCAGTCGGCCCATTCTCCTCTGACCTCTAACATCAACAAGGCATTTTCGCCTACAGGACTGCCGCATATTGGATGTTTTTCCCCTTTTTACACCACTCTTTGTAAACCCTAGAAATAGTTGTGCGTGAAAATCCCAGTAACTGAGCAGATTGTGAAATACTCAGACCGGCCTGTCTGGCACCAACAACCATGCCACGCTCAAAATTGCTTAAATCACCTTTCTATCCCTTTCTGACATTCAGTTTGGAGTTCAGGAGATTGTCTTGACCAGGACCACACCCCTAAATGCATTGAAGCAACTGCCATGTGATTGGTTGATTAGATAATTGCATTAATGAGAAATTGAACAGGTGTTCCTAATAATCCTTTAGGCGAGTGTATATTCCCCCAATATACAGATATACAGATAGATAGACAGACATGCAAATAAATATAGATATTTCAAGGTCACAATTTCCACTGTTTTATTATACATATGTCCAATGCAAAACTCATAACACGCATTACCACTAACCAGCTGGAGCAAAACAGGCATACGGCTCACATAAGAAGTGTTATTCTCATGTGTCATATTCTATAAACATCCATATAGAAAGTGGCTACATTCAGCCACGGGGGACGAACTGATCAGCGGTGATTATTTCTGTGCGCAGTGCCATATGTCTGAATATCTGGGAAGCTTATTCTGGTCACAGTGGTGTTTCTCAAGATAGGGGAAAAATCATTGTATGTATGTATATTTTTAATATACATACATATGTTTTGGTCCCCCCAATGTTTAAGATGTGGTTACAGCCCTGGTGAATGCTAATCTTCAAAAAATATATGGAGCATGACATCTTTTAAAAGCTTTCAGTCTGACTACAGTATGCTTGTAGTTTTACACATTTTTAATCAACAATTCTAATCTTTTGATTCCAAAATCTGAACACACTTTTGGCATGTTTTCCTGGATTGAGCTGGACTTGGACCAAATTCGGAGATCTTATCTTTTTTTATATATTTGTAGGGCTCGTCTACATATTGTCTAATAAAGCTTGGTTTATGCCACTTTTAAACACGAAAGTACAGCCACATTTCCGAGAAACATTCCCATCAGCGATCTATTCTGGTTTCTTATTCATCTCTCCAGGAGAGTCTTTAACGGTCATAAACATTGCTTGATGAAATCATTGACCGTTCAGGTGAGAAATTAGTCATCTTATACATCCTGTGTCCAATAACCATGTCAGAAAGAACCACAAATAAACACTGCTGTTTCCTTTGTTTACTTCTAATTCATTAATCATAGTTTGCTATTGGATATTGCTGGACAGTGGAAAGTGGTTTTACAGTATTCTACACAGCATTTTATTGGAAAACAAATGCACATTGTTTAACTCTTTCCCTGCCAGCGTTTTTGAAAATATAAATATATAGAAAGAACATAACGTCTTATTTGAAAAAAGTTTTGTCCTACCTTCATTTGTTCTCTTTGGATTACCTCTTATATAAAAATACCAGATTTTGAGCAAAAACCTGAGATAATTGCATTTTTCGTAAATGACTTTTGTTAGAGATCAGATTCAGAATGAAGATCAAAACATACACAGAGTTTTTTTCTGTTTTTGGATCAGTGGATGCTTTAGTGTTTTATAAGATGAGTAAGAGCACCACCTAGTGGTTAATAGCAGAATTATGGATTGCCGTAAAAACTCGTCAGGGAAGGGTCGTTAGCAGGGAAGCTTTTTCTCTTAATTAATGAGATAAATCGTCAATGGCAGGGAAAGAGTTAATATACATTCAGGTAGTTACAGCATTGTCATATGAAATATACGGTAATAGCAAATAAGTAGACTCAAAACCAATAGACCTGGACTAAGTACAATTCGCTGTGGTATTAACACCCTGGGGTCCAAAAACACGGCGCCGCGTTTTGATGTGTTTTTTTCGACATCAAAGCAGAATCAACTTAAAATACTCCATCATTAATAATAATAATACACTTACATGTTAGACTTTCTATCTACTTTTATTTGTGTACATTCACAATAACAACAAATGTACATGTTACTCACATATAATTGTAGCACAGTTTGTGCTGAGTACAGTGTTACATGATATTAGCCATTAATATGTTTAAAGCAACTGAAAAAAAGAACAAATGTAAGGGCATGTCAAAACCTCTACCAGTGTCCTAAAATGGTCAGACCCCAGGGAGTTAAAGTAAAAGTTTTGGTAAATGTTAAAGAGCTCACCTGCATCATTGAGTTTTTAATGACTCGACTGACATCGAGTCTCCATTCAGCCACATCAGGGTTGTGATCGTCAAGATTGGATGAAAAGGCAAGAAGGTGAGATCTGAAGTATTCTGCAAATGGACCATTCCACACATTTTACATTGTTCATTATAGTGGTCCAAAATAAGTTTAACATGAAACAGTCACTTTAGAGAAGTCGCACCACTAGGCGGCCATGTTATGCCGCAGTTGTTATCATTTAGAGCCCTTTAAAAGAACAGTATGTAAGAAATTTATATCAATTAATCATAAAATGGCCCTAATATGTCACTAGACATTAGGGGTGTCCTCGACTAAGGATTTACATATTAGAATCAGAATTGTCGAATCTTTCCATAGTCGACCGATAGTCGAATCATTTATGTTTGTGTGCATGGGTTGGGAGGGGGCCAGACCAGGTACAAATTGGTAACTTTTATTTTCTTTCACAAGCAGCACACATAAACAACTGTCTGATAAAGTGACCAAAACTGTCTTTCAAGTAATAAACGAAGACAAAACTGACGATGCATTTATATATATATATATATATATATATATTTTAAGGTAAAATGTAAGGTAACATTTGTTTAATTATTCCTCATAACATTTTAAAGCCAGGATCTACAGAACATCACACAAAAATACATTTTGATAACTAAACCTAAAAAAATAACAAAGGTGATCTTGCCTTGGAAACTCCAGCTACAATTAAGTGTTTTTATTTAATTTGGAGATAGCGCGTCAAAGCAGTCATGACAAAAAAAAAACTACAAATGAGAAATGACAGATAATTTGTGATTGTGACTGTAAATGATAAAAACTAATCTTTATATACAATTCATTAAACGTTATTTTATAACAAGAAAAACATTGAAATTAATGCTTGCTTGCTTTGACTTTGATCATTTCTGTATTAACTTTAGATACAGAAAGACCAGATGATATTATTTATCTTTGCTATCATTTGAAAGTGAACACCGACCGACCATACAGATGTGGCCTTTAAAAATGCGCGTTTCTAAGAGCAGAATGCCGCGGAGACTTCCGAAATTCTGCGAGATCCCGCAGAAGGGGAGTTCGGTGGGGGACGCAGGAAATATAAAAACCTGTAGAGGGCAGGCGTGTTTCATGTAGGCCATACTGACGACAATGTGTGTGCTCGACTTCATGCTTAGCGTATACTGTATGATATTGAAGTAACATGACACGGATTATCAATGTTTAGGCGATAGACTTTGATGTCATACAAATGCATGCTTTTTGGCAAACATTTTGTTGGCGAAGTTTTCTTTTGCCAGTTACATAAACAGTAACATATTCTTCATAAAAATCCGACTCTAACGCGCATCATTTGTCTTATTTTTTCCGTGTACTTACAGTAGAAGAGACGTGATGTATGATAATCGAGTCTTATAACAAAATAATTCGCGAAGACCTTTGAAGAGACCGAGCGCATTTACGCAATATCATTAACTAGTTTATCTAATTTTACATTTAGTTCATTTTTGCATCTGAACGTTTTAATAGCTTTAACATGGTTGTGTTGCACTTTTCTGCATTACTGAACAGTAGGCTACTTTTTATATTATCATGTTTCCATTTACATGGTATGAAACACGATAAAAAGTATGCAATGGTGTTTAATACATTTCACTGAGAATTTGTATAATATGTTATACTTTTGTACTAAGGAAATAAAATCATATTGTGAGTGTAAATATTCATAAATTGGAGGAGTTTCTGAGGTGTTTGTCATCGGCAAAATGTGCAGTTTCTTTGTTGCTGATTAAAAACCGTTGGCTATGTGATTGTTTAAAATTGACATTTTTTCTACTTATTATTAATTTATTTTTTTGCCTACATTTACTCAAATAATATCAATGTGAAAATATAAGTAATTCATACTTCAAGTTAGGCGTAAAACTTACACATTTTTGATGTCAAATAGAAATAATAATAATTTGAAATATGCAATTATTACAGTTTAAAAAACTTAAATATATTACTCTGACCTTTTTAAATATATTGACTAAAATAATCTGTAAATGTAATACTTATATTATTAAGGCGTATACATCAAATAATATATGTACATTTTACACAAAATATCTGTTCTATTTTAAGTAATTTATTTTCCAACTAAAAAAATCGCATAACTGCATTAAGAGATTTTATTAAGTTACTTTAATCATTTATTTTAGAGATATTTACAAAGCCACTGAATCATTTTTAACAGTGTGTACATTATGACCTTACGGTAGACTATTATTAAATGCATATAAATAAAAATATGTAAAACTAAATAAAAAATATATCATACACGGACTGTATGTAAGCATACGTTTTCTTGTTCGGTGCACGTGGGTTTAAATGCCGTTTTTCTAAAGAAGAATTTTAAAACTTTATTGGTGGTAGTTGAGAAGAATTCCTTTTTCCATTTCTAAATCATTTTGAGCGCAATATAAATATATCATATTTTTATTCTTATTATATAAGAATACGCAATTTTTACAACATTTTTAACATATGGAAAATATACGTTAAGCATGTTGTGTGAATTTCCTAATTACAAGCTTTTGATGAAATTGCACCAAAACTAAACGTGCATAAAAACATAAAAAAGTAATTTAAATAAGCGAAAAATCTTTTTTATGAGCTCAAAATGTTGAATATAATGTGCTATTGCTGAAAATTGCCCATCTCTAAAGGAGAATATTCATCTTTAAAGTTGAAGAAACAAAAAAGTACTGACAAGCATTCTCAAATATAGCCTATATATTCTGCAAGCACTCAGTTGAGAAGAATTCCTTTTTCCATTTCTAAATCATTTTGAGCGCAATATAAATGTATCATATTGTTATTCTTATTATATAAGAATACGCAATTTTTACAACATTTTTAACATATAGAAAATATACGTTAAGCGTGTTGTGTGTATTTCCTAATTATAAGCTTTTGATGAAATTGCACCAAAACTAAACGTGCATAAAAACATAAAAAAAATCATTTAAATAAGCGAAAAATCTTTTTTATGAGCTCAAAATGTTGAATATAATGTGCTATTGCTGAAAATTGCCCATCTCTAAAGAAGAATATTCATCTTTAAAGTTAAAGAAACAAAAAAGTACTGATAAGCATTCTCAAATATGTATATTCTGCAAGCACTCATTTATCCATAATGATGTAATTTATTTTTTAATAACATATTGTCGCTGTCGGGCAAAGATACTCTCTGGACACCAAGACCATGTCTATGGGTTCAAGAATAACAAAATATTGGCCATTTGAAACTCGAAAGTCATCACTTTATTTTGTCCCATTGTTTTCCATTTTGCGGGTGATAAAACTCCTGTGCACGTCGTTCAAATTCATTGAAATTTTGTTCACTTGTAGTTTAGCAAGTATGTATAATACAATTTCAATAATGTTTTTACACTGCACATCGTCTGAGGAAATCCGAAGTTGCGTCGAGGGGAACCAAGCTGACAGCCGCGACAGCAGAGATTGTCACGTAGTACCTACAAAAGGGTACCTGCAGCGATATCATTCTGGCTTGGTGGGATGTCAGCCAGCGAGAGTCCTCTGATTCTGGCCTTGTTCTTTTACTCCTCAGAGTCTAAAACCAGGAGGGCATATTAAGTATTCATTGTATTTTCATTTTAACAGAGCAGCTATGGTTGCGCGTTTCACACACCTCTCCAAACCACGTTGTTAACACTATGCTTGTTCGACTTCATGCGGCGCCACAAGAACCGACAGCCGGATGACGTCAGAGTACCGCGAGAATGATTCAAGAAATCATATTTCGCCTCGCTCTCGCGATACTGTGACGTCTTCCGGCTGTCGATTCTCGGGGCGCCGCATGAAGTCGAACAAGCCTATTGACAGCAGCAAAAGCTACGCATGCGCTTTTAACTTGTAAAACTCAAAGGTGTATGGGTAATGTAGTCTCTGCTCTCGGTGGGACGAATTAGGTAGCTTGCATTGTGAAGGGCGCTTTGAAAAGCGGCAGCGCAGCCAAAGGATTAAATTAAGCCTCTGATTTAAACAGATGTGCAAATGAGCGTTCTGGACTGGTACGCTAACAGTACGTTCTGGGCGCAGGGAGAGGTGGTGGTACGCAAGAGCTATATTTGGAAGTGGCGGTACTGAGTACTGGCGCCTACCGGCCCACATTAAAGCACTGGCGGTAGCAAAGGTAGACGGCCCTTTGAAAAGCAAAAGAAAGCTGATAAAAATGAGAAACCCACACTGAAATAAATTGGAGTAGGATTTAGGCTACTTAACAAAATCTAAACATTTTTCACTCAGAAAAGGCTAGTAAATATAAACAAAATTATCAGCAGCTTTAACTTTATTACTTTTTTAATTTTAATTCACTCTTTGTTTCAGCGATGTTTATAAATATACTATATTTTTGCATTTTGATTACAAACTGTTCTACACTGAAAAGAAACTAATGTAATCTTCATGATTTAATCACGTAAAACACAAGTCTAAACACAAGCACCACTTTTCTGAATGATGATAATCACAAACATCCCAGAGTTTGTAAACCAATTGTTTGTAAACATATTTAATGCTAACTACTTAAAAATTCAGAAAAATTTTTTTACAGTGTATAAATAAAAAGACATGAAGGAAGTTAATTCCAAAATGTAATTAATTGTACATGCTTTAGCTGCTTGTTTTAGCAGCTACCAGTGACACAGAGTCAAGAAATTAAAAACCACCCCTAGGTCTGCCAATTCTTTGCCAACCCCCAATGCTAATCGATCACCTCATCATCAGGGAATCAAAAGAAAACCGGTTTATCCAGTTTTCACCATCGCGTTGGGTTTTAATTTCAACCCTTGCAGTTTCTTTGTTAAAATGCAATTTAAGCAAATAGGCCTAATACATACGCAGTATGTTATTTTAAATGAATGTTTATAACTTATAAAATTAAGTGGATATCAGGTAACTTAATTTGACATATGTTGATATAACCTAGGCTCTTTTTGTTATGAAACATGTTCAATGGTTACAGTGCCTCATGGTGGGGTTGAACCCCTGGTTCAGTTTACCCCATCTGGTTCACTTTGCCCCACAGCCACCGTTTTGGAAAACTGCCTAGCTTAGTAATTCAGGCTAATCTTTAGCTAAATCATTCACATGGTTTTATACATTAGCCTATCACCAATATGTATGGTATAAATATTTAGACCTGGATAAATCTACTTTGACATAACAGCCATTATACCTGGTATGTATACATTTTACTTTGATAGGATAAAAACTGTTTTTTTTTTTTAAATCATACTTTAATCATAACTCTTTAATTTGTCCTTCTCTTTAACATTGCCAAATATAAATTATGGTTGCTACCTGTATTTGTGGTCACACGGCTACAAATCTGTATGGTTGCCTAGATAAAGGGGGTGGGTCAACTTACCCACTGGCTCACTTTGCCCTACTCTCCCCTACTTGGTATTGAGAAACGGGCATTGTTTATCGAAGCCGGAGCGCGAGCTACAAACTACAGAGCGAGTGCGCGGGTGCACAATGGTGAAAGAGCAACACACGATGTAAATAACTAAACCAGTGCTCGCAGTACAGACACTTTATATTTTAGCGTACTGCGTACCTTCACTTTCTTTTGCGTGCCACCACTTCTCATGTTGCTGGTACTTTGCCTTAAAGAGTCAAAGGGCGTTTCTATGTGGCGCTGCGCAGACAGTTCGGCAACTAAGACATCAAAGTACCGCGAGAGCAAGTCGAAATGTTACAAATGGTCCGACTTTACCTTTGCTCTCGCGGTACTCTGATGTCATACGCCGACCAGTCAGCGCCGCACCATTTAAAGTCGAACACACAAAGCGTCAAGGCAGGGCCGCTGGAAGTCATTTTGAACAGGGGGTGCTGTGAATTTTTTTAACCAAAAAACCTATGAGCCTATAGGCCTATTTAAAATACATTTTAAAAATAAATACATATACACTTCAGGGCACACAGCCAGGGTCTGAAACACAGACATCATCAGTTCTCAGATGAATATGCGCTATTAATCAGAAGCAAAAATACTTATCCCAGGGGGAATTACTTTCGTTACAATTTACATACAACATATAATATTATAACAACATATAATATTAATTAAACTTCACAGTTTTCAATGTCCATGCGGACGAACATATTTTACTTTCGTTTTTAAGTTAAGATCACACGTCGATTAACAGATGTAAAATATTCTCACATTAACATACCTAGTATATTTTTATATAGATCTTTTTTTACTAAATAGTACTATTACTGTCTTTTTTAAACATATAAATAATTCATAATTTGAACAAAAATAATAATGGGTTTAGTTCTGATATTGTATACTTTTATAAAGAAAAACATGGTGTATAATTACATTTTTAGAATATAGGCTTTATATAAGGTTTGTACTGTAAAAATACTTTATTTGTTACAAACAAAAGATAAAGAATTTACAAACGTGTGGAGAGCCATTTCAGCACTTGGACAGCGAAATGTTTTTTTTAAAAGCATTACTTAAAATGTTTTCTCATCTCACCATATCTACAGGTGCAGAGTCATTATATACAATAAATCCGTTGGGTAGCATTTAAAAAAAAACATTTAAAAGTAGATGCATTTGTTTAAAGCAAAGCATTTATTTACTTAGCTACAGATGAAGCAGCTCTTTGCGCCTTCTAACGTCTCATAATTGGTCATCATTTATGTCCAAGAGACTCAATAATAATCTGTTACATTTTAATCCTTTAATTTTTCATATTAAAAAGCGTTTTTGTGCTGCTGCGCATCCATGTAATAAACAAACCCGCGTTGTCATTCCGTTAATACGCATATTATCAACGCGCTCTTTACTCGAACAGAAAAAACTCGCCTCGCGAATTGCGCCGGTTGTATAATAGAGATTCCAAAGTCTCTCATGAGCTAGAGGACTAATATCCAGGGAGTTCAGTATTTCTGTGTGGGCATGCATCAGGGAAAGGTGTGTGAGTCTTTTCTGGGTCATGGTGCTGCATACCAATGTCTTCAAAAGATGCAAGGCGGAGAAAGTGCGCTCGGATGAGGCCACGGATAGGCACAGTAATGAAATTAAAATCCAAAATACACGTAATAACCTACGTGTGTCAAAAATAATTTCCTAAAATATTCATAAGTAATATATCAATTGTGCAAAATATTTTAACCTAAAAAAAATATATTTCTCGCCTTCCCGCGACCATGCGTCAAGGTCTGGAGGAAAATGATACCTGCCCGGATCCCACGCACGCATCTGCAGTTATATACATTTTACAAAACCAGTATTCATTAGATTTTAAGAACTTTTTTGCCACTTTTAAAACTGTAAAACTAAATAAAAAAGATATCATATGCCGAATAAGCATGTAAGCATATGTTTTCTTGTTCGCTCCACGCAACACGGGTTTAAACGCCGTTTTTTTTCTAAAGAATAATGTTTACACTTTATTGGTGGTGGTTGAGAATAATTTATATTGCTTGCAGAATAATGTATATTGCATTTTAGCGCAATATAAATGTATCATATTGTTATTCTTAAATTAAAGAATACTAATATATTTTTTACAACATTTTTAACTTTAAAACATACATATAAAGATGCTTTGTACAATAGCTTTGCTTCTGACAACAATTTTCTGTAATAAATCAGTAAATGAATCACAAAATGTGTTGAAAGTGGCGAATAAAATGCTTGTCAATTCAAACAAAGGTGTATAAAACCGCTTTAATTAACAATAACTAAACTGTGCTCTTTTGCATACCTCTACTTTTCTCATGTCTTTCTTTATACCACCTTTATCTTTTTAAAATCTTGCCACTTTTAGAAATAATTTGTTTGCATTTTTTGTATACTGCACACTTTATTTGCATCAACTATACCCATAATAACATTTTCTACGTTTTTCTTTCAATAAGGAAATCTGTTTATTGTTATGAATAACGGCTGAAAGGATTAAAAAAAATCATAACACTGACTGCCTATATGCGCAAGAAAGGTATTATTAAAGTTTTAAATATGTAAAACTAAATAAAGATATCATATGCCCACTGTACAGTATGTAAGCATAGGCCTATGTTTTCTTGTTCGCTCTGCGTGGGTTTAAACGCTATTTTTCTAAAGAATATTTTTTTAACTTTATTGGTGGTGGTTGAGAAGAATTCCTCTTTCCATATGTATAGCATTTTAGCGCAATATACATGTGTCATATTATTGTTCTTAATATATTAAGAACAATAATACTAATATATTTTTACAACATTTTTAACTTTAAAACATGTATTTTTATACCACATGAATCTCTTTAAAATATTAATGCTTTTAGAAAAACGGACATAATTATTAATATTATAAACAAACAATGAAACGGTGTCAAAATTCGACAACACAAATAATTAAGATATTCATTGTAAATAGAGTATTAGGCTCACACTAAATTCTTTGTTGCACTTAGTATAAATGCCCATTGCACGTACAGTCATCTTAATATATGTATGCGCTGTTATGCTGGCAAGAAGGGGTTGACGTCACTTTGCTGTTTTAATAGAAATATTAAATATTCAGCAATGCCCTTATTAACTTCTGGAAACAACCGCAATGACAACGCATATAAAAATGTAGTTTTTTATGCGCCACCTGGTGGATTTTCTGTGAAGCGAAACACATTAAGGGAAAAGGGAAAGTAGCCCCCCCCGAAAACACTTGCAGAATTCTGCGTGACTCCGCGAGACGATTTGGCGAATGCCGCGGGAGAAAACGCGCGTTTTTAAAGGCCACATCTGTAATATTAAATCACAAGAAAGACATTCGTGTCAGGCAGAAATAGGTTCGGTCACGGTGCAGATACTAGTTTCCGTTTCATCACCGAAAAAAAAAACGGCTTACCTGTTTTGTAGTTTAACTTTTGACAAGATAACCAAAATGTATGATAAATACATTTTAAAAACTTATATTCGTCGAAAAACATCCGTTTTTTAATGTTTAGTTTGATGAACTCCTAAATATGAGACGCAGAGCACCTAGCCCGTTCGGCTAAATTACATGCGCAAGCATGGCCAGCATGCAATAGCGCAACATCGATACAACGAAAAGCTATCCAAAATTTACATACTTAAATTAGATCAGAATTTACGTTTATAATAAATACATTTTTTTTTTATAAAATAAGGTCAGAAGTAACAAAGTGCAGAACAAATATGCAAAATGCCTCAAGTGCACGGAAACAAAACACAAGCCAAATAGTTAAATCAGATAACCCAAAGTGATTTATAAATAAAATAAAATATAGAAATTATTAAAAGAACGAAAGGCATAATATAATTTGCCAGCTTTGTCTTTTAAATGTAGAAACAAAGAGGCAATGGTTTATTTACATAGAAACCTCTTATGGACGTGAAGCCCGGTCACAGGGGTTGTTGGATTTATTAACGCATTTATTACACAAATATTTATTGAAAGCTGCTACTTCACATATTATTTGCAGCATTATCATAATATGCAGTATATTAATATATTGTGAGAAAGCTGTTATATGTGAAATCAGATAATGTGTGCACCCATACGGCCAAAATTGAATTATCCTCATTTCATAACACATCTGCGACGATTCGACTGTGAGATTGGTAGTCGAATCAGGCTTCTCCTATCGATGCATCAAATCTTTGACTATTCGGGGTCACCCCTACTAGACATTAAGAAATAATTTTCATTTCAACTACTTATATCACTGACAACAGTGGTCTGGCCAGGATATTGTCATTTAAAAAGTGGAGTTGCAGCCCTCAACTGATGTTTATGTTGTCATTTTGGTGTATTGGCCACCAGCTGTGTAATTGCAGTACCAGTTTTAGCCACAAGTTTTGTGATTGCAATACCAGTTTTGGCCACAATCCTACATACTGTTCCTTTAAAGCTGCATTGAAACTGCAATTTGGACCTTCAAATCGTTGGGTTCAATTGAAGTCCACTAAAATGGAGAAAAATCCTTAAATGTTTTTCTTTTCAAATGAAGATAAACACAACATAGGGGGAGTAAATTATCAACAAATGTTCTTATAAAAGTGGACTAATATCCTTTAATATATACTCAAGGGGTGGTCACAGTACACTTTTCACTCCATTGACTTCCATTCGTACACATGCGAATGCATCAGACCGGAAACGCAAGCTCGTTCAAAGATTTTCACATTTCGTTGCATACCAAAGTTCAAGTCTGATCTGCGAATTCGGATCACGTTATGTGACCAGTAGAAAACTGGTATGTCACGGCATGACCTTTTTCTCTACTGAAAAGCAAAGATGGATGAAGCGCCCCCCGCCCTTATTTCGCAGTAACGTCTGAAAAATATTTACATGCTCAAAGTCTAGTGTGACCGCCCCATGTGTTTACTCAGTACAAGGCAGAACTCACCATGAACAGCGATGGTTTTTCTGTCTTGCAGGATGTTGCTCCCAGCAGACACCTGTACGGTGACAACATTGATTCCCTCTCGGGAGAACGTGAACGCCACACTCCCCTCCAGCGTGATCACGGGCTGCGAACACAACACCAGAGAGATTCTCATGAGAGTGCCCTGTCAGCCTGGTTAGCAGAAAAGATGTCAACTTTATTTACATTGCAGCTCGGTGATGGTACAAACACACACAAACATAAAAACACTCTCGGAGTCATGTTTAGTGCTTTTGTATTCTGTAGCTTTACAGCCGCTCAGTAAATAAGAATCCCTTTATAAACCCCACACAAGTAATGTCTCCATTTTAGGAATTAATGATTTGATTCCAATTAATAATGTTTGATATTTGAGAACTGTGTCCCCTGAAATCATTCTACACCTGTTTGGGAATCAATGGATACATTAATCTCAGTGAGAACTCACCTCGGAGTTATTCCCAAACCACCAGATATAGGTGACCGTTCCCACTTGGCTCGGCCAGAGAACGACCGTCAGATTGACTTCTTTATTTTTCACAGCAACAAATGGGGCTGAGAGGTGAATGGACTCCAGTTGACCTGTTCCCGTAAAAGAGAAAAGCGGTACAATTATAGGCAATATTACAACTGTTTATCCTTTTTGTTATTTTACCTCTTTTTAATCAATTTGCCATAACTATACCATTTTGTGTTGTGTGACCGATTAGGACCTTAGCAGAGCACAATTTAAAGGAAAACACCAGCGTTTTTCTATATTTTACTATGTTCTTACCTGAAATGAATTAATACATACATATTAATCAATTCGTGCAGTTAATCTTTGTACAGCGCGTTGTGAATGTGTTAGCATTTAGCCTAGCCCCACTCATTCCTTAGGATCCAAACAGGGATGAATTTTCCCTATTTAAAGACTGTTACATGAGTAGTTACACAAGTAAGTATGGTGGCACAGAAAAAAACGTGGCGATTTTTTAATCGGATAAAAATGTGAACTATATTGTATGGCGGATAATAATATTAAGTAATATTGACGGAAATTTGAGCGAGAGGTGGAGTAGTCAGGAGTGATGATGTTACTTAGGGTGACAATACGTGCCATTCTTCCCGGACACATCCCGTCCAGGATTTCGGTGCGTCTTCCGGAAGTCGTATTTATTGACCGCATACGCCATTCGGTTAAAAACATAAGATATACTATCGTAGTTTCATTCTTACCTTAAAATGTAACGGTTGCTTTTCTGTAATATAATCCTCTATGACAAATACGGTCGACAAATACGACTTCCGGAAGACGAACACAAAATCCTGGACGGGATGCGTCCGGGAAGAATGGCACATATGGTCACCCTATGTTACTGTGCATCATTGTCGAAGTGCTGCAGACTAAGTGCTTTTCCGCCATAGAATACAGTTCTCCTTTTTCATCTGTGTAAAAATCGCCACGTTTTATTTTGTGCCACCATACTAACTCGTGTAACTACTCATGTAGTAAATGGGGAAAACATGGAAGTGTTTGGTGGCTTCTAAATTCATTCCTGTTTGGATCCTAAGGAATGAATGGGGCTAGGCTAAATGCTAACACATGCACAATGCACTGTACAAAGATTAAGTGCACGCATTGAAAAAAAGATGGGTATGTATTCATTTGACTACGTTGAGGTAAGAACATAGTAAAATATTGAAAAATATTTTGGTGTTTTCCTTTAAAGGGATAGTTCAACCAAAAATGAAAATTGTGTCATCATTTACTCAATTTCATGTTGTTACAAACCCGTATAAATTTCTTTGTTCTGATGAACACAAAGGAAGATATTTCCAAACCAAATCAAAGGCCCCATTGACTTCCAGTGTAGGAAAAAAGAATGCTATAGAAGTCAATGGGGCCTCTGATTGGTTTGGTAACAAACATCCCTCAGAATATCTTTCCTTCTTGTTTATCAGACCTAAGATCTAAGCTTTGTAACAACATGAGAGTGAGTAAATCATGACAGAATTTTCACTTTTGGGTGAACTATCCCTTTAACAGAAAATTTACTGCATACATAAAAACAAATGCAAATGGGACATTTAACAAACGTAGTTATTTGCATTCTTTTTAAAGTGAAATTTAATTATCAATGAAGTGCAGCAAATGAATTATCACCACATTAAACACAGTCATTCATAACAGTCGAGGCCAGCAGGCCAATAGCATTATTACACAAATAAATTTTACCTATAAAGTTTGCCGAAATGTATTATTAAATTACTGTAGATAATTTTTTGCAAATAAACTTAACAACCCCTGACGATTATATTCATATTGTATATTTATTCACAAATACTTCTCCTTGGGACCCAGTGCCATCTGCATGCAAATTTCAGCTTGTGCTCCCGAGGCCCCGTTCCCTGGCACGAAGCATCCCTTCTCCCTTATCAATAAGACACTGTGGAGGCATCTGTCTGTCTGAATGTGGCAGCCGGTGGTGAGATCATTAAATAGGTGAACTTTTGAATTTAAATGCTCAATGAGCTTTTTGTTACGACTCCTAGACTACTATACTCGAAAAGATGCGAAACGCAGTCCATCTGGTCTCAGAATGTGTTAACCGTAACTTCTTCCAAAATGTATACAAAAAATAGATAGCAAATTGAAGTTTTCTCAAATGCATAATGTCTGGTCCACATTCTGGCCAAGGACCATTTGACAAACTTGTAAAGTGATCAACCAGAGTCGAAAAACATTTAAAAAGCGATATTGCCAAAATAATGGAGCGACGTGCAACCAAGTATCAGCAAATAAATAAACTCTGTACATTAATCTAGTAAGCAATTGTGTTTTACTGCTAACTGTGGTCAACTTTAAAAAAAATCAGGCCTGGAGGATGTTTTGGGTCCTCTGGATCTACAATATACACTGAGGTGTCTGTTGGCAATAACTAAGAAGGATGATTCCAATCTCTTGGTCCAGTTGGACACCATGAGCCTGTAACCTAGACCGGTTAATGTCGAGTGCAATACGACCAAGGCCAAATGAGATTTTTCTGGTCAATAAACCGTAAATGAGTTTAGAGTGTTAGGGCCCGGCGTGTCCTTTAAATAAAAGGATATAAAGGTAGAATACGTTATGACCGTCCATGCTACATATCGATGATCTCCCTCCCACGACCCGGCTTACACGTAACGTGGAGAAAGAGGAGGGCGCTTTCAGAGCCGAGACTGTTCTCCGCCATAGCTGACACGCGATAGATTCCCACATTCTTGTAGATGTGCTTAATCCCGTCCTCGATAGAGCTCACGTTGGAGTAGGTGAAGGCGTTTCCGTCACCGAAATCCACAGTAATGCTGGTTCGTGATCCATCGCCCTGGAAAATATGAAAGATCAAAGGACCTCTGCGATGAATGTCAGGTTAACTTCAAAGATCTGCCAGTGACACTGAATAAATCTGTTTAATGAACTGAATGATCAAGTTGATAAATTAACTCAAGTTCTCTAGACCAAAAAGTGAACCAAGTGAAAAAGAATCCGTTATTCTTTGCATTCGCACTGTCCCTGTACTTTTGCTTCTGATATGTACAAACAGAGTGCGTAATTCTACGTTAATATGTTCAGTTTAATTAAGTACATTATTTTATTTTTAAATTAAATTAATTAAACTGAAAAGTAACTTGCATTACTTTTTTTTAAAAAGTAACTCAAATATTAATGTGTACATTTATAAAGTAATGCGTTACATTACTGGTTACTTCAGAAAAGTAATATTATTACGTAATGCACATTACTTGCATTACCTCCAACACTGTCAGTTTAATGCTGCGTACACCTCAAAAGCGATGCATCATGATCCCTACCCTAGATTACTCGCGGGATTTAACTTCGCATCAAGTTAAATATTTTCAAGCCTTTTTGTTTATATGGAAGTCGCGCCACCAAATTCGCGTCATTCACATCGACCCCCGTAAATTCCTGTGTTTGCATTGACTTTTTAAGTAATCTACTCTCGCAAATGGTTAAATTCGCTTCTGGTGTGTTTTCAGCAGCAGTTTTCACTGTTTTAATCATTTTAATGTTGCAATTTCTTCTCGGTTTGGTATGCTTTCACAAATTAATAGTTCCAAGTGAATCAAGCTTTATTAAAGGTGACATATTATGATGCTGTGTTTACACCAGCCATGGTAGAGGTGGCAAAAATGTGCTATCCGCACGTAGTTGGACGCTTGAAGTTTACTCGCTTCATTTGGTATAAAAGCCGGGTGTGAAATCTATTCATTCGAGACATTCACGCGAAAATTTGTGTAATCACATCACTACAACAGCAAGGTCCTGATTGGTTAACGCCGCGCGGAAAACCGCCGAAGTTCAGATTTTTGAACTTGCGCATTTCCCACGGCAACGCTCAATTTGCGCGGAACGCGTGGCAGGATGCCTATTCGCATCTTTGCATTGACTTTACATGTAAATCATCCGCGCTTGCCGCCTCTACCGCAGCTGGTGTGAACACAGCATTAGACTTTTAAAGATGTAAAATAAGCCTTTGGTGTCCCCAAAGTGCATATGTGAAGTTTTAGTTCAAAATACCCCACAGATAATTTATAATAGCATTATAAAAACGCCAATTTGTAGGTGTGAGCAAAAATTTGCCATTTTTGGGTGTGTCCTTTTAAATGAGCTGATCATGAAATGCAAACACTGATCACCACAATGGTGATTTGTTGAAACTGAAACTGATGTCATTTATTTCTCTCTCGCTCTCTTTCTCTCTCTGCACTAAATGGCAGTTCCGTGGTTGGCTAGTGCAGATTATGCCATCACAAGGTTGATCAAATTTCAATGATCTATTTTTTTAGATGCTTGCAGAGAATGGTTTACCAAAACCAAGTTACTGGGTTGATTGTTTTCATATTTTCTAGGTTGATAGTTGGGGGACACTTAAACATGCAAAAGTCAGATTTTCATGATATGTCCCCTTTAAAACAAATCATGTGCGAGTAAGCGCTCTTTTCATTAAGCAGAGTGCATTGTTTATTTTGCTGGGTTTTTTACTTTTATGTTTTTTGCTTTCTCACCAGAAGCAAACCGCTCCAGAGATTGTTTGCAAACACAGTAAAGTGTGAAGTTAATCTTGGATACATCAGTACGCTTTGACAGACTTTGTAGACACACATCCCTGAAATACTTGAGAATTTCTTTTCTTTTTGCTGACTACGATCCAAAGTTGCAATGTGTACAATTCTCTTAGATGTAATGTGGATTCATCTGCCTGTCTTGGACACCCAAAGGATTTCTTAAAATCTCAAACAAAGATGAATCTTCCCATAGGAAAATATTTTTGTTGTAAAGTTACTCTTTTAAAGCTAAAGTAACATCTCAATTGTGTATCATTTAACTTTGTCTTAGATATTTCAAGTACATTTCCATAGCAGGATTGTGGACTGAGCAAAGTTAGTGAGACATTAGTGAGATCTCTTATATACGGAGCCTGGCAGGTCACCCCTTGGAGAAAAGAAAGCAAGATAGAAATCAATAAGTACAGTTTGCAAAACCGTGGGAACGGATTGCGAATGTGTGCGCACGGTTTATGAATTTGTGGGTACGCATTGCAAAAAAATGCGCGTACAGTTTACAAATCTGAGACCAGTGGTTGTAAACTCATGCGTATGGTTTATTAATCCATGTGCACGATTTGTAAAACTGAGGGAACAGTTTAATAATCTGTGAGTATGGTTTATAAACTGTGCGGATGAATTACAAAACCGTGATGAAGGATTTGCAGGTCTTGTATTCTTTTCTCCAAGGGGTGACCTGCTGAGCTCCATACTTACTGTATAAGCCATATAGGGGAAAAAATTAATCTTACGCGGCGTACACACCAAAAGCGTAGATACATATTCGCGTCATGCCAATTTTCCACTTGAGTTTAATATTTTGAACTCGCGCTAAAGACGTTTTAGGGGCATATAGCGTGTGTATGTGGCAATCGCTCCGCCCAATTTGAATCATTCGCATCGTAAATTTGCGTCTATTCACGTCTTTGCATTGACTTTGTATGTAATCTTCTTGCGCAAATACTTATATTTGCTCTTGGTGTGTATGCAGCATTAGATTACAAGAGTTTGTTTCTCAGAAGAAATAAATGTCTGGAATAAATATCAGTTTGATCAAATTTTTTATCTGGAAAAAACATCTAATTTGTGAGCTTGATTGTCAAACAAAAATTCACAGTTTAAAAATTGATTGGCTTTAGGGATGCTAACAATTAATCAATCGTCAATAATAATTAAATCGATAAAACTTGTTGATGGTCGAAAAAGCACGGTCATGCACGTGTGTGGCGCCTGGGCAAAATGCGACTGTTGCCAGAGTGCGCATGAGTTATCCATCGTGTCTATTTAGTCATTATATTTCATTATGAGAATTTAAGTTGATGATTATCAAAACACGAACTACACTGACTCATTTTACAGTCCCACCAGTGTGTTATTTAGACAAAAAAAACGTTTTATTCGCATGAGAAAGCTGGCATTTTGATTGCCATTTACGCACACGTTCATGCAATTGGCTATATGCCACTGCAGTAAAGGCTTATTGCACTTTTACGGTTAACGATTATTAGATTGATTGATCGTTAATTTAAATGATTATCATATATGGGAAATTGCATAAATTAACACCCCAAATTGACATAGACTGTACCTCCTCCAGAAAGACGAGAAAGGTGACGTTGTTAGCAAGACTAGCGGCTAGCTTTCCTTCACTGGTCACTAGATGAAGACCGCGGGGCGCCTGGCTCGGGCACACCTGCCTTCGGGCTGTGTACTGCTCAATCACCCCACCTGTACAGTTATTAGACACTACCTTTCTATACCTGCAAGACATAACAGCATAATTAACAATAATAAACCTACAACAGCTATAAGATGCAAATAACAAAATATTCAAATTCATCAATGTGCTTATCAGTAATACACAATGGTATAGTCCACACCATTACACTTGAAACAGAATGACCAAAAATATCCCATCGACCAATCACAGCAACAGAACCCAATTGGGCACAACGGGTTGATAGGAATGCTCTGTCTGTAATGCACATATTCAGCGACCTGTTGGGTTTCATAGTGTTACGTGAGATCTCACCCGGTGCTGTTGAGGAACGTGTGTTCTGTTGTGCAGCTTCGAGACATGGAGGAAGGGGAGAACCAGAATGCTGGAGTACATTTACCATCACTTCTTCTCTCGAAACCATAATCACTATAGTACACACACAAAAATGGACAGTTTTATATCCCATCCAAAGACGGCGATGCTGTTTATACAAGCAATTTCATTTCATGAAATTTAAATATTGTGGAATATTGTGGTATTTTTTATAAATGACTTATTTGTGAGCTTCATTATGTTTAGTTTTTTTACTCATGTACCTTTGTAATCTTAAATCAAAAATGCTAACCTCCTCCCCTCCTCGAAACAATACGTTTGTTCAACTTCATGCGGTTCTGCTAGAACTCACAGGCAGATGACGTCAAAGTACTGCAAAATTAAACTTTTTATGATTTCTCGAATGGCGCTTGCGGTACTTTGATGCCATTTGCCTGTCGGTTCTTTCGGCAAACAAACTTATTCTGTCTTTACTTCCTGTCATGAGGAATTGCACCAGGGTGGGGCCTGCCAAAAATCGCAGCGCTTAGCAATTAGCAACATGACCCAACTTCCAACGATCCAATCAATTCTCACTTGACAAATTCAAGTCCAACCTTTTTTTTCATTCCAGAAGGTGTTTTACTTGAATATACAGTCAGGTCCATAAATATTGGGACAGAGGCACATTTTGTGTTATTTTAGCTGTTTACCAAAATGTATTCAAGTTAGTGTCATATTATGAGTATTGTCTTACAGTGCACACTCTCAGCTTTATTTTGAGGGTATTCACATCCATATTGGCTGAAGGATTTAGGAATTACAGCCGTTTAATATGTAGCTCCCCCTTACTAAAGAGGTCAAAAGTAATGGGACAGTGACTTAAAAGCTGTTTTATGGACAGGTATTGTCTATTTGTTCAATAATTTCCTCATGAATGACAGATGTTAAAGGTCTGGAGTTGATTTTAAGTGTGACAATTGCATTTGAAAGCTGTGGCTGTGAACCCAAATCATTCGATTCAGGGACATCTCCATGCAAGTGATACAGACCATATTTAGGTTTCAAAAACACAACAAATCCATCAGAGCAACCCAGTCTCACCCCATGTCGTCAATATTTGACGACACTTGACCATTCGTCATATGTTGACGCGAAGGGTATACCTTTCGCGTCATTTTTTGACGAACTGGGGACTTCAATACTATTACGTCCGTTGCATTCTCTTTCCTATTTTCTTACCATTTGCGCGTCGGTTTAGGGTTAGATTTACATAATGACATCCCTACCCAAACCTAACTCTAACCCCAACGCCAGGTGACAACTGTTTCATTTCGCGTACCTAACTCTAACCCCAACGCCAGGTGACAACTGTTTAATTTCGCGTACACTGTTTAATTTTGCGTAATCTAACCCTAAACCGACGCGAAAATGGTAAGAAAATAGGAAAGAGAATGCAACGGACGTAATAGTATTGAAGTCCCCAGTTCGTCAAAAAATGACGCGAAAGGTATACCCTTCGCGTCAACATATGACGAATGGTCAAGTGTCGTCAAATATTGACGACATGGGGTGAGACTGTGTTAATCAGAGAGATAGCAGGAACATTAAGAGTGACCAGATCAACAATTTGGTACATCCTGATTTAAAAAATAACACACTGGTGAGCTCAGCAACATCAAAATCTTGTACGTCTATATGGGATAACAGTGGTGGATGATCGCATTATCCTCTCCGTGATAAAGAAAAACCCCTTTAAAATATTAAAGGGAGTAGCTATGCAGCCAAAATCAGGGTTTCTTTAAGTCTGACCTTTGCCTGAATAATTTAGACAACCCATCAACCAGTCTTTTTTATTAAACGACAAAGTTTCGCACATCTGAAGAAAGACCATACATCCTTTTCTCCAGTCATGCTGCTTCTACAAAGCTGATGCTTAGTTTTGTTGGTCTTCATGAGAACAGACAATCAGACAAAACAAGCCAACGTTGTTTGTACTACAGTGCGACTCACTGAACCCCAATCAAGAAAACAAATTGCACCAATTACCATGACAAGCTACACAGATGCGGCCCGCTTGTGTTGCTAAACGCACAACATTTTACTCTGATTAATAACTTTCACACTTTGTTTCGTCTGGACTCGAGGGACCTGTGAATTTGGTACTTTAAAGAAGCAACATTAATAACCATGCTAATTCATGGGAAAATGAGGGTAAAGTACTACAAGTACTTTTGAAGTTCACCTATGAATGCTTAATAAAAGTGTAAAAGTTTTACATTTCAAATGTACTAATTAAAGCATATTTCGTCTTCAGAAATACTTCACAGTGCACTTGAAAAAAGTGTGCTGAATGCCGCTAATACTTAACTCATTCGCCGACCGTCTTTTTTTGAAAAGTTGCCTGCCAGCATTTTTTGTAATTTTTACAAAAGTTTAACAAAATGCCTTCCAGGAAAATTCTACAAATATATAAACATACAAATATATCAAATGAAAGAACAGACCCTCTGCTTTTAAAGGTCCCGTTCTTTCTGTGTTTTTGAAGCTTTGATTTTGTTTACAGTGCGCAATATTAACTTATGTTCATGTTTCATGTGTAAAAAACGCGGTATTTTTCACACAATTTACTTATTCTAAAAACATGCTGATGTCTTGCTTGTTATTTGAAGTCTCTCCTTCAGAAATACGTTTCAAGTTCTGATTGGGTAGTTTGTTTAGTGTTCTGTGATTCGATAGCAGCTTAGCTTGCCGTTAGCTTAGCTAGCGACTGACGTTTTCCTGTGGGCGGAGTTTAGTCAAAAAACTGTTCGAGTGTTGTGAAAATATATCGCCTGGCAGTGAACTTGAGCTTTATCATTTTACAGGTATTATTTATGCTCCAATAGCAACATTACACACTAACCAGGGTTTAAAAAAATGGGATCAGAAAGAACGTTCCCTTTAAACAAACAAAATGGGGAAAAAAGTTTCATCCTATCTATATTATTTTCTCTGCTTATAAGCTCTTAAATTTAGCAAAAAGCTGAAATAATAGCATTTTTGTGAAGGAATTTTGTTAGAGATCAGATTCAGAATGATTAGCAAAACATACATGGAGTGTAAAAGTAATAAAAATAATAGCTTCAGTTTTTGTATAAATTGGGTAAGTGCGCTATAACAGATGACCATAAAACCTCATCAGGAACACGTTTTTTTAATGGCGGGGAAAGAGTTAAAATCACAATGAAACGTAAGTAGCAATTGTCTTTATTTTCCCGTCATGACGTATATCTGCTTCTGAAATGAGAAAAAAATCTCTGTTAGAGATCAGATTCAGAACGATTTTTAAAACATACACAGAGTTTAAAATTAATTGAATTTGTTTTAGTTTTTCATAAACTGGGTAATATCGCCATCTAGTTGAAACAGCAGAATTACAGAGTTAAAATTAGGGCTCTGAGGATTAATCAAGCAAATGCACATGTTCTCAATGAATGAATTTTAATGAATTATGGTGAAATGCCACCACATCCAAGAGCCAGAGGGCGCTCTCGTGCAGAAACTACATTTTTGCTACAGAAGAAGATTCATTACAAACACTATTCCAGGAAATGTCTTTAAGCATATTTACATTGCTGTTCTTCAAAGTTTCAGATATTTTCATGATAATAAAGTGGGTATGGAATAATGAGATGGTTTTAAATTTGACAAAAACTAAAAGTATTGTGTTTGGATCTAATTCTAAACGTAAACCAATATTTAATTTGTCTGTAAAGAGTGTGCCTATAGAACAGGTAGAGAAAGTTAGACTTCTTGAATTTATATTTAGACAGTAGGGTCAAAACAGAGGTTTAAAAATCTTTAAAGACAACAGTAAAATGCTGATTGTGGTGTTTTAAATGAATTATGGGTTTGTATGTTTTTTTTTTTGTATTGTTTTTGTTTTTATTTAGCCATGGATTAATGTAATGTAATGTAACTTTGTTTTTTACTTGTCGGAGCCCAGGAAGAATAGCCACTACCTTGGTAATGGCTAATGCGGATCAAAAAAAAAAAAAAAATGCACGTTATAAACAACTCAAACTCAATAGTGATTTAAGATTGATAAGGAGTTCTTTTTGAGAGACACAATCTGAGCTTTGCAATTCAAAATCGATTTCAGACAGATATTTTTAATGGGAAACGCGATGCAAAATTGCACAGTTGAGTACACATAGATGTTTAAGTTTATCTTAAGAAGTACTAAAGACAATTTTTTAGTATATAACAATAAGTAAAAAACTTAAACATGAACATAAAGCACTTTAAGTACAATATGGAAGTGTACTAAATGTATTTAAATAAAGTGTATTTTAGTGCACTGTTTTCCCCTTGGCAGGAATAGAAATGGAAGGCTGAAAACACAAAGCATGGATCATACAGACCACAGAATGACATGCTCTCAGTGTGTAAATCATATTTGTCAGCCGTCACATTAATTGAGTTTAACCGCAGAATGAATGAAAGATAATTACTTGGATACAAAGACTTGTTGCTAAACCTAGGTATATGCCTCCAAAGTTCATTCTAAAAACGAACATGACAATGGCTACCTACTGGCATAATGTGACAGTAGGTACTGAATTAGATGAAGTAAGTACTATATAGTATGAATGTGGATATTATGAACGAATTCGAACGTACTATACATCTGCCATGTTGATACATGACATCATAACAAAAAGTTATTCCTTAACTGGAATGACGTTGAACAAGTGACAGCTGCTTATATATGTATTTGCATCTGACTAGAGCCAGGTTTTTGCACATATTTTATTTAAACAACGCCTCTCTCCTTCTTCGTTGGATAAATCCTCCCCCGGAGGCTCACGGGTAGTAAAGTGTCCATTGAATAAACACTCCGGGATCTTGCCCAAAGTAGTAGGTCATCCAAGTACTTTTCGCCTATACTGTTTTTGGAATACTATGAATTCGGACATACTACTCATCTCACCTACTGATTTTCACCTACTATATAAAAGTACGCAGCTTCGAAAGCAGTGAATGTGTTGCTTGGCTAGAAGGCAATCCCACAATGCACTGTGATGCCCTCAATTAAAATCTATCCAAGATAATGGACATAGCAAGAGAGATAATTTAATCCACCTTAACTTTATATATTTAGATTAATAAATTGATCAACTTCTACTGACCTTATAAGCAAAGTCTCACGTGCACTTTACATGACCAACTGTCTATGTATAGCATTCGTAATCTGTCACTCGCCATGACTCAATTTAGTTCGGATCCCCCCCTGCGTAGGCAGTAGACATCAAGGCAGCACACTAAGCTTTGAAAGAGACTTCAATGAAAACAAAACGCTTTATTCGCTTACCACTCAAAGTCGGATTCAGTGCAGGCGCAGTGATCAGAAATCATCGTGACGGAGTAGGTTTTACCCATAACACACCTCGCAGTGGCCTTCAACTTTCGGTAGACCCTTTTCACTCCCATGAGACAGTGTTCACCCTACAAGAAGGATTTTAACACATACATAAACACACACGTACATACATTTTTCAACAATAAGGTTGGTTTATGCTGTTCTTTTTGCAGGTTTATTTCGATTTCATATAAATAATTCATAGCCATAGGCATGTGTGCATCACGCTGAATATAGAATAAAGACTGAAGAAAGAAAACAGGAAAAAAGTCTTTCTGCTTATTGTATTTTGCTATTCCATATTTCATATCTCATATCCCAACTCGGCAGGGTTCATTTCATGAAAGGTTTCAGGGTGCCAGGCCTCTCGCTTATGTTTCATGTATTTTACAATGAAGATTTTATTCTGGTCCTTTGATAGCACGGCTTCTCTGAACTATTGTTCCAAACACTGCCATTTTATTTCGGGCATAGGATTTGTGCTGGTTGGATGAAAAAGTTTTGTTTTACAGCCGAGGACCTTTTCTTGGTCATGCAGTCTTTTTTTGTTTTATCTTTGGGTTTTGTATTTATCAGGCTAACTGGCGCAGAACGAAACAATATAACCCCGCAGCGCATCTGTCAGTCTGCGGGACGGTCGGCTGCTTAGATTTAGATACACAATGCATGGTTTCACCTAATCAGCATGTTACTTTACATCCCTACTCAATCAAACCACAGGACTTGGGTTTTAACTGTCCAAACTTGGACATTTTGCTGTCGACTGTCTGCTTTTGTTGTCTTGCATCTTTCGAAAATCTGAAAGTTTGTCACGGTAATGGCAGTCTCCAGACAGTGAGTTCCACAGGGCTTCAGGTTCGAGTTAAAGCGGGATTGTCTTACCATGTCCTTACTGCTGATAGACTTAAATCTGTTACCCTTCTGTGAGGGGACACTTTGCTTCAGGCTCAACTTCTGGGACATTTATTATTCCATCTGTTATATTACACATCCAATAGTGGAGGCTAGAAAAGCATGTCAGGGCCAGTTAGAAAGGATTTTTGTGAAAAGTTTAAGGCAAGGAGCCAGTATGACATGCTGTTAGGTGTAGTTCAGTCTCTAAATAGTGTCAGAAAAAATGGTCAAAATACATCTATGTACCCCAGCTGTCACTGGGGCAGTACACTTTCAGAAAGCACAGCTTTGGACCTTAAAGATTTTATATTAGTACGTCAGAGGTACATATTGCTACCAAAATTGATAAATATACACTCACCTAAAGGATTATTAGGAACACCATACTAATTCTGTGTTTGACCCCCTTTCGCCTTCAGAACTGCCTCGATTGTACGTGGCATTGATTCAACAAGAATCTTTGGAAATGTTGGCCCATATTGATAGGATAGCATCTTGCAGTTGATGGAGATTTGTGGTATGCAAATCCAGGGCACGAAGCTCCCGTTCCACCACATCCCAAAGATGCTCTATTGGAAAACCAATATGAAATGATTCCAGCTTTGTGACATGGTGCATTATCCTTCTGGAAGTAGCCATCAGAGGATGGGTACATGGTGGTCATAAAGAGATGAGCATGGTCAGAAACAATGCTCAGGTAGGCTGAGGCATTTAAACGATGCCCAATTGGCACTAAGGGGCCTAAAGTGTGCCAAGAAAACATCCTCCACACCATTACACCACCACCAGCAGCCTGCACAGTGGTAACAAGGCATGATGGATCCATGTTCTCATTCTGTTTACTCCAAATTCTGACTCTACCATCTGAATGTCTCAACAGAAATCGAGACTCATCAGACCAGGCAACATTTTCCCAGTCTTCAACTGTCCAATTTTGGTAAGCTCCTGCAAATTGTAGCCTCTTTTTCTTATTTGTAGTGGAAATGAGTGATACCAGGTGGGGTCTTCTGCTGTTGTAGCCCATCTGCCTCAAGGTTGTGCGTGTTGTGGCTTCACAAATGCTTTGCTGCATACCTCGGTTGTAACGAGTGGTTATTTCAATCAAAGTTGCTCTTCTATCAGCTTGAATCAATCGGCCCATTCTCCTCTGACCTCTGGCATCAACAAGGCATTTTTGCCCCACACGACTGCCGCCAGTGTTGGGGAAGTTACTTTAAAAAAGTAGTGTTTGCTCGTTACTCGTTACTTTTTAAAAATGTAATCCATTACTTTACTTAGTTACCGCCTTTGGAAAGTAACTTTTTACGTTACTCGTTACTTTTACGTTACTTTTATGTTGCCTGTATTTTGAAAATATTTTGGAAACACACACAAACACACGAACACATACACACAATACCCTGTTACTCAGGCATTTGATCTTGACATGGTTAAAATCTTGTCTTTTTTACATGTTTTAACACTGTACATTTAACTTAAAATATTTAATTGTGTACAAGAAAACAGCTCTTATTAATGAATTATTAGTAGCATGTTGTATTGTCTCGGGAGATTGTGCTCATTGTTAAATAGCTTTGTGGCTATACTGCACTGGAGCGGCAGTTTAAAATATAAACCCAGAATTCAGCGAACGTCAAGAACAAGAAAAAAAACAATAAGGCCAAGACGCGGGATTTAAATTACGTTACACGGACCATGTATAAATTTCAATGTTTCTGGACAGAAATACCAACTTTGTCTGGTATTAATAAGCTGCACATTGGAGTGCTGGCTGCTCCCCGCGGTGCTGAAGACGCGTGATGGCACATATACACAGATATCTATGTGCAATCTATTGGAAAGTGGAGGAGTCATTAGTTGGGTTAGTAAAATAACGAAATTACAGCTTTTAAATAGAAGAAAAAAAGTTTTTTTTGTAAAGAGATATATTTTTTTAAGTTTAAAAGTGCAGAACTCTTCTCAAGGGGAAGAAAGCTATACTTTCCCCCTTACGTGCAACCTATCGGAAAGCCCAGATGAGTTAGTTGGGTTAGTAAAATAATGAAATTATAGATTTAAGTACAAAATAGTATTTATATAAAGAGAAATATTGAAATAAAAAGTGCAGAACTCTTCTTAAGTGGAAGTAATAAAGTAAAATAACGAATAATAATTATGTAATAACGAATAATAGTTTCCAATAGGTTGCACGTAAATATCTGTGCTGCCACCAGTACTCCGTCCGAGCGCGTCTTCAGCACCGCGGCCAGCACTCCAATGCCCAGCTTATTAATACCAAACAAAGTGAACAAGTTGGTATTTCTGTGCAGAAACATTGAAATTTAAACATGGTCTGTGTAACATTATGTAAATTCCGCGTCTCTGTCTAATTGTTGTTTCCATTTCTTGTTCTTGATGTTTGCTGAATTCTGGGTTTATATTTTAAACTGCCGCTTCAGTGCAGTAGAGCCACAGAGCTATTTAACAAGCACGATCTTCCGAGATACTATGCTAAGATACAATTAATACAAAACGAAATTCGCTTTAAACGGAGTGGGTAGACATGATTTTTACCACTTTATTAAATTTGTTTTCGTAGAAACCTTTCTCTAAAGTGAATTTCGTTTTGTATTAATTGTATCTTAATTTCAATCAATGTTTTATCAACCAATTGCTTGAATTTAATAAATAAGAAATAAATAAAAGAAAACGATTTAGTTTTATATTTATGTTTATTTATTATTTCATTTAAACATAAATATGAAGCTGAATCGTTTTCTTTAATTTATTTCTTATTTATTAAAATCAGGCAATTGGTTGATAAAACATTGATTAAAATTAAGATGCCTCCATCCCTCAAAAGTTAGCGTCAGCTGCTTCTTGCTTGCCATGATTTCTTTGCAGACTGATACGAGCCTCTGTCATGTGTGTGGACCTTGTGACTATTGCGCAAACGCGCAGATGGCAGTGTCGCTGTCAAATCTAACCAAAAGTAACGTTGCGCTGAATTGGAAAATGAACTACGTTACGTTACCAAATTTTCAGTAGTAACGCGTTACACTACTTTTTTCTCAAAAAAGTAGTTACGTTACTGTAACGCGTTACACACAACACTGACTGCCGCATACTGGATGTTTTTCCCTTTTCACACCATTCTTTGTAATCCCTAGAAATGGTTGTGCGTGAAAATCCCAGTAACTGAGCAGATTGTGAAACACTCAGACCGGCCTGTTTGGCACCAACAATCATGCCACGCTCAAATCACTTAAATCACTTTTCTTTTCCATTCTGATTCTTATTAGCTTCCTCCCAGAATGTTGGAGATGTCTGATGAGTTAAATCAGGTGTTTTATATACTGTAGGGAGGCATCTAAAACATCCTGGGAGGAGTGCCACGTAGGACAGGTTTAGGGAAACACTGCCTTAGTACCTTTAATCAAAAACTAAAATAATTTATAGTCGCTTTTGACCGAGAGACGAATTTCAATTTGTTCAATTTTCTAGAAATTTTACAATATACATTTATAAAATATAAGTGTTCATGTTGTTATTTTGTTAAAGAGGTCATGCCATGAAAAAATCGAATTTACTATAATTGCTAAAAATAACATCCTCTCACTTTCTGAACTCAAAACTTCTTCCCAGTTCAAACAATCATGACAAATGTAATTTACCTGGATCTCTTAAAGGTACGGTAGCAAAAACATAATGTTTAATTCGAACAATCTAAGATTTATAAGTGAACTTCAAGTATTGGATAATGTACATTATTAAGACGTTCAAATGTCAAAAACACACTATTTGGTTTAATCATTTGTAAATATAATGTCATATATGTTATTAAAACATAAATTTTTTGTGTAATATTATTACACGGCTCTCTGGAATGCTTGATTCTGATTGGTCAGTTGAGACATTTGCAGGTTCGTTCTTTTCGAATAATAACCGCTCCAAAATAATAACGCATAGCCGGTACTACTTTTACGAGTAAGATCGCTCCGCGCCAATAAAGATTACTGTTTGTTTGGCGCCATCTTGTGACAAACACTGGACAACCACGACAAGACACAGAGAGCTTACTGCGACTGAACTTGACAAAATAGAGCATGACAGCTACGAAGCCAACACACAAAAAAATACAGAATGGGCATTAAAACTTCTCAAAGACTGGCTAAAAGAGAAAAAAATGGAGACAGACAAGTATGAAGCAGAGGATCTTAATAAGGTATTACGATCATTTTATGCATCTGTGCAAAGTTTCGCGGAAGGATAAAAATGTTAATTTAAAACAAATATGCCAATAAAATGTTTCAAATTCATATTCATGTCCAGTTTTTTTTCTTATGTGACAAGTAGCCGTGTAATAAGCGGGATAATGTAGAGGCAGCCGGTAGTTATCGGGAAATAAGCCCCTTCAGTGTGATACAAGACCCTCCGCTTCGCGTCGGGTCCTGATCACACTGTCGGGGCTTATTTCCCGATAACTACCGGCTGCCTCTACATTATCCCTTACTTAAACACTCCCCTTTCAAAATGATTTGCAGCATCCGGGTTACGTGTGTTATTAGTTTTGAGTGCAAATGTTGCGACTGGCCAATCATAATGAGTAGTGTAATAATAAGAAAAAAATACTGTATATAACTTGACTCCTTTGAAGGTCACCTAATATTAGAAATTCACTTTTATATGTCGTCTGAACATAATTGTGTGTTGCCTGTGTGTGTCCACAAACACCCTGTAATGATAAAAATCTGCCCACTCCTTTATTTTTAAATCTTCATAAAACAGTCACACTGGACAAGCTGTTGGCATTTTCTGTGCAAACTGATGTCATTTTGCACAGGGCCTGCCCACAACCATATAAATGAGACTAATATTACATCTGAAATTTGCCATATTAGGTGACCTTTAAGTGAAGTGATTTCATAGTTTTATATGGAGGTTCTCACCTGGTCATGCAAATTCCACTGCACATAGTCAGACTCCACGCATCTTCTGTTGAAGATAGACCTGAAGTCTATCTTAACCAGCTGCCATTCTGAGCGATGACTGACGTGTCCAAAGATCCTGCAAATAAAGGCACAGCATCACCCCCTCGCTATATGTCTGGCAAGCAGTGGGACATGGAGACGGCAGTGACTCTAATGATTAGAACGATGCCGAGCGGACAGGAATGGGAAATGTTAGCAATGTTATCCATGTCAAACCACATCAGTGGAAACCCGCGTCAAACTGTCAACAAAAAGTCTGAAACTCAAGAACTGTGTGACACTTTTGGGCGCTTGTCAGAGAGACAGCATAAAGTTCCTAGGAATATCCTACAAGAACTTCATGAAATATTTCTCAAAATAACTATAGGTTGGGCTTGTTGCGCAAGATTTTTAAGTTTGAAGTGATGGATTTAATGTTGAAACAGGTTGTTTGTGACTGGAAGGTGAGAAGAATGCACCGAGTTCATTATTTTGTAATAGTCAACTGAGTATTTTGAAGACAACAAGAGGGAACACTTTTTTAAAGTATTTTCAACTTTTTAAGCTTTACACAGTTTCACCCAAACTATATTTTTATCCTGACGCCTTCTGTCTAGACGTTTTCCAAGGTTTATAATTAAAACACAAAAATTAATCTCTATCATACGTACGTCATAATAAGCGTCTCTTCGCCCGGTTCCCCCAGCACTCCGTCCACAAACAGGGGCGATGAGGTGAAACTGTATTTGTTCCAGACCCGTCCCTCATCGAAACTCAACCTGTGCAAACAGCAAACACTTTCGGATTACATTCCTAAAGACAAAGCTGGCAAATAATTCAAACGCAACTTTACTGCACATTTCTGACATTTCATCTAGATTACAAGACAAAAGTATTACACACTCTGCTGGCTTTAATGAGAATATTCACACTCTTCGTAAAGTATGTGAGTCATCTTGAAATAATTGCGTTGGCTCATCTCACCAATACATGCGTGAAATATTAATAATGATATTTGTGGGTCTGTGGGATTACCAGAGGTGCCTGATGGGAAGAGGGGTGTGTCTAATAGCCACCAAAGCTCCACCCTGGTCTAGATAAAGCACACTGTACTCTTCGTCAAATATCTGCAACATACATGGACAGTGTACAATCAGTATGGATACAGTATATACAGTATGCAAAATATATGTTTGTGTATGCAACAGGTATTTCTTACTACGAAGCCTGTTATATAGCATAATGATTTATATATTAGAATTATGAACAAATAAGTTTGTGTTTTATTGTATATTATATCACGTTGTGAAAAAATCTGAAAGTTTAAATAATTGCACTACTTTGGTTTGAGCCATAGACTGCAAAAAATATGTATAACGTGTCTCCATACACTTCTGTTGTGGAAAATTAAAGCTAAAATATCTCAAATGGCTGCTGGCGACGTCATTTGGAACCAGATTATGCGCAGTAGTGAACGTGAGGTGGAGCGCGGTTTGATTTTTGCAGATTTTTACGTTTGATTTAATTACAAATATACAAATCAATACACACCCCGTTTTAATTGCATCTAGTAACTAAAAATTTTTTAAAAAAAATAAAACTTAAACATACATCAGTATGATAAGAAATAACTAAAGTAACAAAAACCATTGTTGGGAAAAATTATTTAAAGTATAATTTTTTTAAATAATTTTTTTATAAAGTATAATTTTTTTTGTTCCGTCTTCCATGGGGTGCCAACTCCCACCAGGAGAATTTTAGGAGCGAAGCGACAGTATTTGCAAGCCCATGTCATTTGCCTGTTCCGATGTTGTTTTTTCTTGATTTTCCAAGTTTTAACATGAATAAGTTGGCTTAATGTTAATGTTTTGTTCTGTTTATTTATTTATTTTTGCTATGTCTTATTTTGTTGTCTGACAACACAGTTACTACACTTACAGGAATATTCCACTTTCTTAAAGAGCACCAATTATGCTAATAAATTGGCACGTTAGCACGTTATTGCAATATCCCATAGTACATACATGTTATTAAAACTTGAACTAATGCATTGTGAGTCTTATAAATTCCTTTCATACCTCACCGATTTCCCACTGTCTGGAAAACGCTCGGTTTAGTTCCTGTCTCCGCCTCCCAAAATGTCTAGTGTAATCGGATTGGTCAGATGACTACTCAACTGTTATTGGTCAGCTGGGTTCAGCGTGTGTTTGAAAGGTTACGCCCCTGACTACGCGTGGGTTGACACAGATTCTGACTGAGAGTCACAGCCTCAGAGGCAACGTAAACAAGCGTTATATTTCTCTATAAACGATGGTGTCTGTACTGCCTTACCACTTCGAGCTCGATCCAGAGAGTTCAGAAGGCCGTTACGATATAAACAATCTCCTTCAATGAACGCGATTGGATTTAACTTTTTTAGGTGTCCTTAGCTCTGCCAGAATGCTACACGAAGACGAAAATGTGTTGCAAAGACATCCAAAAGGTAATTATAACGTACTACATAACTATATGGAAACACCAAATGTAGCACATAGAAAGTATTTGTTGAAATGATTATAAAACGATTTCACTTGGTAATTTCTACATTATTTTACTCTAGTAAAATTTATTATAAAAGACTGCTTACATACTCTATTACTGTGCAAACTATATGGAAACACCAAATGTAGCACATATAAAGTATTTGTTAAAATGATTATAAAACGATTTCAATTGGTAATTTCTACATTATTTTACTATAGTAAACTTAATTATAAAATACTGCTTACATACTATTTTACTGTGCAAACTATATGGAAACACCAAATGTAGCACATAGAAAGTATTTGTTGAAATGATTATAAAACGATTTCACTTGGTAATTTCTACATTATTTTACTATAGTAAACTTAATTATAAAATACTGCTTACATACTATTTTACTGTGCAAACTATATGGAAACACCAAATATAGCACAAAGAAAGTATTAATTGAAATGAATGTTAGTTCTACATTATTTTACTATGGTAAACTTTATTATGAAAAACCGCTTACTTATAAGTGCTATGTTTTTACTTATTAGGTTTTAAGGAGAATGCAACAGGTTCCAGGGCCTCTTACCTGCGTGATTCATCATCCAGGTTTTGCACAAATTGTCTAAATCCCTACACACAGAACATTTATTGTACCGACTATACGCCTTTGAGGTGCAGGACTAGAGTAAGTTTTATTACATTTTTAAACCAATAACACTAAAGTATCATTATAGTAACAAAGTACCCAAAAGAACAAAAGATGTAACTTTAAAGAAAATATAATAGTCAGTCAAAAGTTTTTTTTATTTATTACAAATATATATTTAAATGTTAAACAATATTAATAAACATACTTTAGTAACCATATTGTGCTCTTGTTTCAAAAATTGTTCAATTCATTTCTTACAGCTATCTATTCAGATAAATGGCATATCAAAGCTTTGTCAGCTGGTGCTATTTAAGACGACACTATAAGGTTATCATCCTGTCGTGTGTTGTTCTCCAGATACGCTTGGAGCTTCCTGATCAGATCGGTCACAATTTTGGCTTTCGACGACCCCTGCACTGAAGATGGCATGCAATCACGTCCTCCTTTGAAGGTCTCTCAAACTGTGATGCCAGGTCCATTGGAATCAGGGCTTCCTTCAGCTTATCTTCAAATACCTCATCAAACACAAGCCTGATCACATCCTCCACATAACTGTAGAAATATTGCAGTCAATAAATCTTTTGTTTTGATAATTTATTTCCCTGCTTCATACATTAAGTTTTTAATTATGAATGTATTTGAAATAAAACATTACTGCTTACGGTATGTCACTTGTGTGTTTTGGGAAGATAGCCTTGTACTTTCCCTCTCCTGCTTTTGTTACGGCTTGGTGACATTGTAATGGATGGCTGCAAGGTACAAATACCTGTAAAATATAAACAAGCAATTAATTTATTGTAAAAGTAAATACTACTTTATTTAACACAGTTACTAAAATACTTAAATACCTGCACAGCATTCCAATAAATGAGAAAATAAATTTTTTTTTGCTGCAAATCTGAAATCTCAGGCTACGGACAGCAAAGGCATCCACAGATGATGGTGATGGAAACATTGTGAAACGATGCTACTGCCTGGGTTCCTATTATTATGCAGAGAAAAAAAACTTTATACATTTAAGACTGGTAGTGGTATCACTAGCTAAATACATCATTTGTGTTACACACCTTTGCTCCTCATATGCCAGTCTGACTCCTTGTACTGTGTGTTATGATGTTGCATGTTTTCATACAGTGTAGAAGGATGTGTCCAGCTGCGAATCTAGGATATAGACAAATAAAACAAACATGTATTCAGTCAAAAAGACATATTATAACAATAGAGTACAACGACTATAACTCGTTAGACTATTCATTAAAACGTTAATGTATTACATATTACATGGCCCAACATTAGCAACACACATTACGTGTTTACTTCGTTTCAAAATCTAAGAAAGCTTCAAGTAAATACAACAGTAAAATACATATAACTTTAAACAAATCATCTGTACTTAGAGTTTCTTGAGTTTGATCATGAGAACAAATTTTACCGGTAACAGTTTAGCTGGTATTTGTATTTAGCTTAGCAACTTAGCAAGTTTGTAAACATGTCTAAACCAACATAGATAAAAAAACGATAGTCTGCATAATTCAACATACACGTGTGTAAATATGGTACGTTGTTTATGAAATACAGTATTACAACACAAAACAATTAGCTTGCAAGCTTAGCTCTACACGCACATTATGTTAATCTCCGGTTACCGGTTACGTAATGTACAGTAAAAGGCAAATAATAAACGTGAATACTTACAGCCTGTGATCCAGAAGTGCACAGTAATCCAACTTTCAAGAGGAGACTTCGCGCAAATCCAGCTTCGGTTCATGAGAAGCAGTTATTGTGAAAACTCCGTGAACAACTTCTGACTGGATTTTTCCGGAACCGTATTAAACATGATGTCCTCTGTGGAAGTCCATAAAGTGCTATTTTGCCCTCGCATCTAAAGAGACAGCGTCTACTCGAGAGATTTAATCGCTTAAACAATGAAACAATAGTTTGCAAACAGAGTCACAGCAGGGACTCACAACCTCCGCCATTTTAGCTCTCTTCTGACTCGGCGCTCCCCACCCCACCCCCGTCTATGAGGGCGTACCCAAGCAAAGCAGAGAGGGCTGAACTATGATAATGTTGGTCTTATCTACGTCACCAATCCCAGGAAGTAAACTGTTGCCTACAATCCGAGTGTTTTTTGTAGTCCTCGAACGTTAGAGACGATAACTCGCGTCATCGTTTTCTTTGAGGTATGTACTTTTTGAATATCGTTAGCATGTACTAATGCACACTTACACACAAAAGGATGTTTAAAAACGTGTATCCCATAATAGGTGCTCTTTAAAAAAAATCCAGATAATTTACTCACCCCCATGGTATTCAAAATGTTGATGTCTTTCTTTGTTTGTTCAATTGAAAGAAATAAAGCTTTTTGAGGAAAACATTCCAGGATTTTTCTCAATTTAATAGACTTTATCGGACCTCAACAGTTTAACGTTTCAATGCAGTTTAAAGCAACACTATGTAGATTCCATGTAAAAATGACTTACAGCTCCCCCATGTGGTTGAAAAGCGCAACAGTGCCTGGTATCAGACACTCTTCTGCAGGCAGGGGGAGGGGCGAGGCTGTGTGCTCTACCCTCCACAGCCACTTTCAGAGTGTGCTTGTAGCAGCTAGGAGGCTGCTCAGGTTGCAGCAACAGTACAATTTGTCCAGTTAAAAGTTGTTCTATCACTGAAATAATTTTTGAGACATTATTTAAAGGTAAACAAACTACATAGTGTTGCTTTAAAATGGCAGTTTCAGCACAGCTATAAATGGCTCAAAATTATCCCAATTATCAATTATCCCATAAGGATCTTATCTAGCAAAACAATTGTCATTTTCGTCAAGAAAATAAAAAATATGCACTTTTAAACCACATCAGTTATGTACGGAGCCCCTAAGGGACATGGAGCAAAAATTAAATAAAGTTTAGTTTCACGCGCTCACGTGAAACTTTCGCGCGCTCACGTGAAACTTTCGCGCGCTCACGTGAAACTTTCTTGTTTCGTTTTTCGTGCTCACGTGAAACTATCGCGTGCTCACGTGAAACTTTCGCGTGCTCACGTGAAACTTTCTTGTTTAGTTTTTCGTGCTCACGTGAAACTAACTTGTTTAGTTTTTCGTGCTCACGTTAAACTATCGCATGCTCACGTGAAACTATCTTGTTTAGTTTTCCATGCTCACGTGAAACTATTGCTTGCTCACGTGAAACTATCTTGTTTAGTTTTTCGTGCTCACGTGAAACTATCGCGTGCTCATGTGAAACTACCATGTTTAGTTTTGCGTGCTCACGTGAAACTTTCGCATGCTCACGTGAAAATATCGTGTTTAGTTTTGCATGCTCACGTGAAACTATCGCGTGCTCATGTGAAACTATCGCGTGCGCACAGAATAGTTTCACGTGAGTATGAGTTTCATGTGCACACACGATGATAGTTTTTACGTGCGCATGCAATAGTTTCCATGAGCACGCGATAGTTTCATGTGAGCATGCGAAACTAAACTTAAAAAAAAATCTGCACATGAAGGTTTCACATGAGCACACGAAAGTTTCACGTGAGCACATGAAATTTTACTTTAGATTTCACCTTAGGGGCTCAGTAGTTATGTCTTAAGTAAATGTTTGTTTAACTGTTGGGGAAAAATATCTGATGTGTAACATTATATAAGATCCTTGCATTACACCAGATCTTAAAAATGTCTCTCAATGTCAATCAAACAATAAAAGAAAGATAAAGTTTAACATATGAAGAGTTTGTTGGAATGCACAGTCAAAAAGCAATTTCTGAAAAATATACAAAACTGAGTTCTCTCGTTTTGGAACCAAACTCTTCATATATTGATATTGTTTTTGGATTTGTGTGTGCCGAATCTATTAATGTAGTTTTACCAGTGATTTTAAGGTATGGATGCAGTGATTTTGTTTTTGAAAAATCTTTTCAAAATAATTTTAGCTGACTCTTTCACTAATAATAAACACACATTTGCAAAAAGCATCCATATTTGTCCATGCCCATGTTGATTAGAGTATTTAAAACTTGAAAAGTGTTAAATTAAGATCAATATAGAACAGATAAAAATGTGTGATTAAGTTGCGATTAATCACAAGTTAACTCGCAATTAATTTATATATATATATATATATATATATATATTCAGACACATGACCATTGTGTTGCTTACGCACTTCTCTACCAACTGAGCTATAGGACAAAAAAGCAATCTGTCAACAGTGGCCATTACACGACAGTTTTAAATGGGCAATAAATGTATTTTAGTAGTAAATACCCTACAGTGAATTTTAGGTAGTGATCAGGGAGTTCCTATGTTGACCTAATACAGAGTGGAACCGAACATGGACGCCTCGATTAGCAATTTTCATTGCTTTGGCCCAAAGCCGCTGTTAAACCATATGTGCTGTGAGTCTCTGCTAATGTGAAATCTTGTGGCGTTATGGGCCTTAGGGCTTTAAGCATTCAGTACACCCGAGTCTGTTTTAGTGCAGAGAAAGATGATTAAAACACCATGTGACTGGTTTAAGCACTTCACAGGCTAATGATTTTACATGTACTGGGGGCTTTGAGAAATCCGCACCCTTTGCAGTTGTTATGGTTGGTGTTATGGGTCTGTTTTGTTTTCCTTTGCCTGTCAACCAGATGGAAAGGTTGTATCAGTCAAAGCCAAACTGGAGTTATGATAATGTCAGTTCCTCTTGTTAAACTGATCAACATAAATCTATAATGAATGAGGGCCGGATGGTTGAGCTTCTGTCTTCATTTCATTTCCCATTTTCTCATTCTTTCAAATTAGGAGGGATCAATTCACCAAACCAATCTGAAATCACTGTGGGTTTACTGGTTTAGTTTTATGGTAATTAAAACCTCCAGAGATTGTTTAAGAAGCAGTAACCTTTCCTTATTAAAATAAGCTTAAAACATAAATAAACTAATATTGCAGTGGCCTACAAAATATGTATTCCACATGCAGCTGGTTACATCATGCCATCATTTTACCATCACAGGCCAAAAACGATTTACTATTCATACAGGTTACTGTAGCGATATGTCACTGGACACATTTGTTAGACGTGAAACCCATTGATGTATCGGC